>NC_134354.1:46333235-46357876 GCF_048569485.1 Anomaloglossus baeobatrachus | reverse complement strand
TAGTTACCAGTACAGAGCACCGAGCATGGTAGTGCCCGCTCATCACTAGTTACGAGTACAGAGCACCCGAGCATGGTAGTGCTCGCTCATCACTAGTTACCAGTACAGAGCACCCGAGCATGGTAGTGCCCGCTCATCACTAGTTACCAGTACAGAGCACCCGAGCATGGTAGTGCCCGCTTATCACTAGTTACCAGTACAGAGCACCCGAGCATGGTAATGCCCGCTTATCACTAGTTACGAGTACTGAGCACCCGAGCATGGTAGTGCCCGCTCATCACTAGTTACGAGTACTGAGCACCTGAGCATGATAGTGCTCACTCATCACTAGATACGAGTACAGAGCACCCGAGCATGGTAGTGCCCGCTCATCACTAGTTACCAGTACAGAGCACCCGAGCATGGTAGTGCCCGCTCATCACTAGTTACCAGTACAGAGCACCCGAGCATGGTAATGCCCGCTTATCACTAGTTACGAGTACTGAGCACCCGAGCATGGTAGTGCCCGCTCATCACTAGATACGAGTACAGAGCACCCGAGCATGGTAGTGCCCGCTCATCACTAGTTACGAGTACTGAGCACCCGAGCATGGTAGTGCCTGCTCATCACTAGGTACTAGTACTGAGCACACGAGCATGGTAGTGCCTGCTCATCACTAGGTACTAGTACTGAGCACCCGAGCATGGTAGTGCCTGCTCATCACTAGGTACTAGTACTGAGCACCCAAGCATGGTAGTGCCCGCTCATCACTAGTGAAAGCCCTGGCGGTGTCTAAGCCCCTCTACTGATCCTACCCATCCTAAGGAGAAGCATCAGTATTTCTTACATTCAGGGAATGGTCCCACTGTGCAGCTGCCCCACATCTGGCTAGAGGCCACGTACTCAAGTTTGCCGAGTACCCCAGTCTCATCATGTGGTTGTTCCTGTTTTAGATGCCGTTTGTTTTGGTGACCGTTATCCAAGAGTAAGGCTGGCCTGGGATAAACTCTGTGCCATCTGGCACAATGTGATGGCATCTTAAAATTTTTCTTTTTATTTTGACCACTTCTGTGATCAAATATTGGGAATTTTTATTCACAGATTGTTTGTTCCAATTTTACATAAAGTAGAAGAAAAAAAAAAAAGATATAACCGGTGGGACTGAGGCCGGGGTCAGACTCTTGCGAGTTGATTGTCTGCGTTGTCTAACAAAGAGCCTCGCCCTGAAGTGGAAATTCTGAATTGTTTCGCCCGGCGCCATCTGCGGCATCTCCTCCTCTCTTTTGGCCGGTAGTGGTGGATCGGTGTGGAGGTGTACGCAGGTGTTGAGGACGCTGCGGCTGGTAGTTCTCCTGCTCTTACAATGACAATTGGAGATCAAACCGGGGTCACCAGGAGCGCCAGGACCACCAGCAATGTTGCAAATTTAGTGAATACTAGAGGTTACAATTTTGAAAAGCTCCACTGGTTATTCATTCCCTATAATGTGAAATGATCAGAATGTTTTCATATTTTTGGTTTGGGCACCTTTTAGTATTAATTTAACATACCAGTGTACAAATGCACTATGTGGCCAATAGACTAAAAAAGCTCTGCCTGGATTCCTTTCACTTGGGGAACGTGGCGAGGTAAGAAATTAGTGTTGGGGATCATCCATACACCAAAGTGTCATTTTAGGGTTTTAATGCAAAGTTTATGTATAGGTTCAGTGACTTGTCAGATGTGAAGGGGCAACCAACAAAAAATTGCACACGCAGGCCCACCCGCGTACAATTCCAGCCATGGTTTTCTGCAAAACTGAGTTCTACAAGACATGGAAAGATTTTCAGCATTGCATACATGCCATTAGTTTGGGGTATTAAGCCCTGATGACAGGTTCTCTTAAATGCTTGCTTAAAACGTCCATTATAGAACAGAGCTTTATTTACAGGTACGCGTGCTTCAGAGCAGAAATCTGCCAGAATTTTTGTAGAACTGGTGTCTGATAGTATTAGTAATATTATGCATTTCCAAAGTGGCTCATAATTCCTTACACAATGTTCCATGTGACAGACATTTAACATTTCAAAATGTGAAAAATTCTGTGAGATAAATTGAGATTTGTTCTGATATTTCCGCTTTCCCGCTTTTTTTTTTTTTTCTTCCCCCTTTGCCATCCCTACCTTCTTGATTCTTTCTCCTACGCCCTCCCCTTCTTCTTCCCTCCTACCCTCCCCTTCTTCTTCCTCTACGCCCCCCCCCCCCCCCCCCCCCCCCCCCCCCCCCCCCCCCCCCCCCCCCCCCCCCCCCCCCCCCCCCCCCCCCCCCCCCCCCCCCCCCCCCCCCCCCCCCCCCCCCCCCCCCCCCCCCCCCCCCCCCCCCCCCCCCCCCCCCCCCCCCCCCCCCCCCCCCCCCCCCCCCCCCCCCCCCCCCCCCCCCCCCCCCCCCCCCTCCCCCCCCCCCCCCCCCCCCCCCCCCCCCCCCCCCCCCCCCCCCCCCCCCCCCCCCCCCCCCCCCCCCCCCCCCCCCCCCCCCCCCCCCCCCCCCCCCCCCCCCCCCCCCCCCCCCCCCCCCCCCCCCCCCCCCCCCCCCCCCCCCCCCCCCCCCCCCCCCCCCCCCCCCCCCCCCCCCCCCCCCTCCCCCCCCCCCCCCCCCCCCCCCCCCCCCTCCCCCCCCCCCCCCCCCCCCCCCCCCCCCCCCCCCCCCCCCCCCCCCCCCCCCCCCCCCCCCCCCTCCCCCCCCCCCCCCCCCCCCCTCCCCCCCCCCCCCCCCCCCCCCCCCCCCCCCCCCCCCCACCCCCCCCCCCCCCCCCCCCCCCCCCCCCCCCCCCCCCCCCCCCCCCTCCCCCCCCCCCCCCCCTCCCCCCCCTTCTTCCCTTCTACGCCCTCCCCCCCTTCTTCTTCCCTCCTACGCCCTCCCCCCTTCTTCTTCCCTCCTACGCCCTCCCCCCCCTTTCTTCTTCCCTCCTACGCCCTCCCCCCTTCTTCTTCTTCCCTCCTACGCCCTCCCCCCCTTCTTCTTCTTCCCTCCTACGCCCTCCCCCCTTCTTCTTCTTCCCTCCTACGCCCTCCCCCCTTCTTCTTCTTCCCTCCTACGCCCTCCCCCCTTCTTCTTCTTCCCTCCTACGCCCTCCCCCCTTCTTCTTCTTCCCTCCTACGCCCTCCCCCCTTCTTCTTCTTCCCTCCTACGCCCTCCCCCCCTTCTTCTTCTTCCCTCCTACGCCCTCCCCCCCTTTTTCTTCCTCCTACGCCCTCCCCCCTTTTTCTTCCCTCCTACGCCCTCCCCCCTTCTTTTTCTTCCCTCCTACGCCCTCCCATTCCCCCTGGCCCTTTTCCTCCACTACCAAATCCAGCCTTGCAGAGGAGACGCTTCTCCTTAAAACTGTGGTTCCTATAATTTTGACACTTTGCTAATCTTAGCTTTCATTAATAGAGCAGACAATAGGTAAGTTACAGTTAGAATTTTTAAAATAACCCCACTGGCGGGGGGCTGCTTGGTGTTTGACACTAGTTAAAACTTTTCCATCGTCATGAACACAATTTGCTCGTGACTCTGATGTGACTGTAAAGGGGGACTCCGCGTCCTGCACTCGTTATCTCAGACTCTCCTATCGCAATAGCGCTGATCTTAGATATAGGGAAGATTTTGCGCACTGATCAACAGATATGGAGCTCTAACTACTGAAAAAAAAGGAAGGAATCCAAACATATGCTGGTAAAAGGTAGAGATTAACTTTAATCTCTTCCCTAAAATAATCTCCTAACTCATAGCGTCTGGGTGACGGCCCCTGATGACTCTGCACTGGCAGCGCCGCAGCATCTGTTACACCGGTCTGTTACTTCTGTGTCTGGGATTTTTACTTATCCTCTTAGGCATGTGACATTTTTGTGTATTTTATTTTTTGCTGTAAGTCACTTTTTTTTCCTTAAATTCAGAATTTAAAAAAAAAAAAAATCAATTTTCCTTTTGTATCTAAAAAATAATGTTCTTCCATCTATTTAGGGCTACTTCTGATTTATTTATTTTTTTCCATGGTTCTTGTCGCAAAACTAATTGTCCCCAGGAGAGGCGGATTCGCCGGCGTGCGCTCCTTCTGGCGTGCTGCCGCCTGTTCTTCCTGAAGCAGAACAGTATAATCGCTGGCACCTCTGCATGTTGGGCACGGAGGTAGAACTACAGTGTTTTGTGTCAGATTATGTCTACATGCTGAATACCTTCTCTGGACTGATAACTCCCATCATTCCCCTTCATACAGCGTGATCCGATGTCTCATTTTCACATCCCTTTTTAAAGCTGATCTGTGAGCAAATTTCACTATACAAACTGCGTATGGGTTTTGATGCATCCTGGACCTGATGAAGCTGGGTGTACTTACTTAGAAAATCCTTATCAGAATGGCTGTACTCATACCAGTGCGTATGAAAGCAAGCAACTTTACAAATTTGAGTTCAAAAATATATTTTACGACTCACTACCTAGGTCACCGACCACCTCCTAAGCAAGGGTCGTGCACTTGCAAACTGGTACGCAGCTTTGCAAGCGCAGTTCTGAAGCCGGATTGGATGGTTGCATTTACCCATGTTCATTGCTGCGTTTCTCCAATGCTGAAAAAGCAAAGCTGCCTCTTTTATTGCAGAATTCGAGAGTGCAGTTTGGGCACGCAGAATTATAAATTCAGCTCTGAAGTATTCAGTCTGCAACTTGATAAATTATAGGTAATTTATATGTTCATTTATGTATTGGGAGTATCTCCAGCAATGTCAAATGACCACTTTTTTTTTTTTTTGGAACCCAATAAAATTGTTAATTGACAACTTTAAAGATTGGGTATGGGCTTGAAATGTAGGACTTTCTTCTCCTGGTGATTCATTGTGCTATGAATAATTAAGTGCAGCATAAGTCAAGGTGACAATCGTTATGAAATTGCATATATTTAATAAGCCGTTCATCACCCAGAAAGACAATGAGGGAGGCTCCTCCTGCATTTGGTCTTATTGATCAAGTGACGCACAACTGAGTTCTGCAAGCTCTGAAGACCAAAAACCCACATGTGCATAGTGTGATTATGTACGATAGTTATAGAAGCTAAATAAAGCCATTTTTTTTTTTTGTATTAAACTGCAAATGCTGTGGGAAAAATTAAAAATCCTTCACTCTTCAGCAGATTATGGCTGACTGGGTAGGGTGGCTGGGATGGTTTGGCTGGGGTGAGTGGGTGGTTTGGCTGGGGTGGCTGGGATGGCTGGGGTGAGTGGGTGGGTTTGGCTGGGGGTGAGTGGGGTGGGTTTGGCTGGGGTGAGTGGGTGGGTTTGGCTGGGGTGAGTGGGTGGGTTTGGCTGGGGTGAGTGGGTGGGTTTGGCTGGGGTGAGTGGTGGGTTTGGCTGGGGTGAGTGGGTGGGTTGGGTTGGCTGACGTGGGTGGGTGGGTTGGGTTGGCTGACGTGGGGTGGGTGGGTTGGGTTGGCTGACGTGGGGTGGGTGGGTTGGGTTGGCTGACGTGGGGGTGGGGTGGGTTGGGTTGGCTGACGGTGGGGTGGGTGGGTTGGGTTGGCTGACGGTGGGGTGGGTGGGTGGGTTGGCTGACGGTGTGGTGGGTGGGTGGGTTGGGTTGGCTGACGGTGGGGTGGGTTGGCTGACGGTGGGGTGGGTTGGCTTGGCTGACGGTGGGGGTGGGGTGGGTTGGCTGACGGGTTGGCTGATGTGGGGGGGTTGGGTTGGCTGACGTGGGGTGGGGTGGGTTGGGTTGGGTTGGCTTACGTGAGGTGGGGTGGGTTGGGTTGGGTTGGGTTGGCTGACGTGGGGTTGGCTGACAGGCATAGAAGCCTCCTGGCTCCTGTGTCCCCTGACTTTTGATGGTTCCTCATGCTGAAAACAAGCAAACATTTCCGATGTCTGGAATAATGATATCTCACGTTGTGGATTTTCTTCCAGTCATTTTGCTGCCGAAGTTTTTAGGGAAATTTAATAGTAATAGGCAAGTGATGAGTGAGCACTACCATGCTCAGTGCTTGAAATGAGAAGATGGTGCTTGGACGGGCTCCTCTGGAATACAAAGGATAGTAGAAGTCTATGGATAACGCTTGCATTTTTCCGGAAGATCTTCAAGGAAAAAAATGGTAGTTCTCCATTGACTTCCCTTATTCTCGGTGCAGCAGTCATGCCCATCCGAGCTTCCTACTGCTCGTTAAAGAGTACAGAGCATGGTAGTGTCCGCTCATCACTAGTTACGAGTACCGAGCACCCGAGCATGGTAGTGCCCGCTCATCACTAGTTACGAGTACCGAGCACCCGAGCATGGTAGTGCCCGCTCATCACTGAAAATTGATTTTGGATTTGGGACAGCACTGCAATGGTCATGATGCCAGAGAGTAGTGCCGATACATTCTGCCAAGCCTTAATGAATTCGGCACATTTTACTCCAGAACTTCCTTTGTGAAAGAAGCATGTTCCTCTTATTTGACTTTGGGCGAATCTTGAAAATGCTGTGCACCGTTGCCAGAATTGTACATCAGCTGGTGCCTGGCATACATTTATGCCTTTTTGTTGTGTAAATTCGAAGTTTGTCGAGCGCTTGGTCAAGTCCCTCTCTGCCAGCTCTTCACCAGTCCTGGTCATTGTCACCAAACTTCTGAAGAATTCTGGTGACCATTGTCTTGATGAATCTCGGTCTATGTGGACATGATTTTTAAAGTGGAATTTTACTAGTTTAAAAAATTCAACATGTGCTTGTTGTTTCATAGATTTTCCCAATATTCTGGCTAATTTACTAGCTTTTATTAAGTAGAATCTCCATCTAGAATGGCGGGATTTGTAGTTTTACTGAAAATAAGGCAAAAGCCGCGGAGTGTTCAGGCGAAAGTGAAGAAAGAACAGACAAAACCGTGATGAAAAGCTTTAATTGTGTAATAAGAAGCGGATAAAGATGTTAGAAATGTGTGCGCCGGCGTAAAAGTGAAGTCTGCATCTGGGGCCGGGCAGAGAACGGAGCACTGTCTCCCAAATTAATGTGAGACCAAATTCAATTAGGAACCAGCTGTGAAATCTGCTCCTTACAAGATCCCTTTTGTTTCTTCAAAGTTCACATCTGATGTCCGTGTCCCAGCGTGAATTTCTGCAGCTTATTAACGGTTCTCATACCGGTCTTCCTGTACTGTGCCCATAGATTTCCATTGACTCTAACTCTAAAGGCCCCATCACACGGTACGATATATCGGGCCATATGTCTCGGGATCACGGAATTCGTGATGCACATCCTGCATCGTTAGAGAGGTCGTACCGTGTGACCCCTCTGAACGACTGTTAACGAGCAAAAATATTCACCTTATCATTGCTCGTTGACATGTCGTTCCTCCTTCTGCGCGCCGGTTGTTCGTCGTTCCCGAGGCAGCACATATCGCTACGTGTGACACCCCGGGAACGACTAACATCCCCTTACCTAGGTCCCACCGGCAAGAAGGAAGGAAGGAGGTGGGCGGGATGTTACGTCCCGCTCGTCTCCGCTCCTCCACTTCTATTGGGCGGCCGCTGTGTGACGCCGCTGTGACGCCGACTGACCAACCCCCTTCAGGAAGAAGATGTTTGCCGCCCACAGCGATGTCGTTAAAGAGGTGTGTGTGACAGGGGTTAACGACTTTGTGCGCCACGGGCAACTAATTGCCCGTGATGCACAAATGACGGGGGCAGGTTTGATCGCTCAATAAATCGTACCATGTAACGCTGCCTTAATGCATAACCAGCCGATGGTGATCGTCTCTGATCGCCGCCGTCCATCATTGAGCACTAAGGGGGTAGATGTGTGTCACTGCAACTTTATTTTATTGATCAAAAATGGCTCTTATAGCCACCTAAAAAAAATAAAAAAATAATTTGTATAGCTTAAATATTTGCCAGCCACCCTGCATATGCAGTTTCTAAGCACATTTGTTTCCTTGGCTACAGACTACAAACAAACCGTACGTAGTCTGATCCTGTGTTCTGTTCTATTGTTAACGACCAGTCGCTGGCGCCATTTTTTGGTGTCCCAGAGATCCCTTAATTTACCTCATTGATTGAGAGTGGATTAAATAGGAAAAAAAAAGAAATCACCCACCGTTCTGTGTATGCAGCTCCCATGGAAACAACCATTGTCTGATCCTGTAGTCTCTGGATTTGTCCTTTTCTCATGACGGTGGGTGGGTAAGAACTTGGTAGCTGGATTTTTTTTTTCCTTTTTGATTGACTGGAAGGACTGTTGTTGGACTCTATGCTGGTCACACGTGAGGCTTTGTCACAGTGTAGCAGTGGAGAGACTATGGCTGTGGTTGCTTCTCTTAGAGGATTTTTTCTTTTTTTTTTTTATTTTGGTTGAGTTTGGGTAGGGAGATTGTTGGCTCGGGATGAGATGGGGTTAAAGGTTTTTGTTGGGTTAAGGTTTACGTTGAGGTGTGGTTGGATATTGTTGGGTTGAAGTGGGGTTGGGGGAGATTGTTGGGTTGACGTGGGGTTTTGAAAAGATTGTGGGGTTGGAGGTTTTCGTTGGGTCGAGGTGGGGTTGGAGGTTTTTCTTGGTTCGAGGTGGGGTTGGAGGTTTTTCTTGGGTCGAGGTGGGGTTGGAGCTTTTTGTTGGGTCGAGGTGGGGTTGGAGCTTTTTGTTGGGTCGAGGTGGGGTTGGCGCTTTTTGTTGGGTCGAGGTGGGGTTGGAGCTTTTTGTTGGGTCGAGGTGGGGTTGGAGCTTTTTGTTGGGTCGAGGTGGGGTTGGAGCTTTTTGTTGGGTCGAGCTGGGGTTGGAGCTTTTTGTTGGGTCGAGCTGGGGTTGGAGCTTTTTGTTGGGTCGAGGTGGGGTTGGAGCTTTTTGTTGGGTCGAGGTGGGGCTAGAGCTTTTTTTTTTTTTTTTTTTTGTTTGCAGATTTTTCACAAAACCAAAAGGATTTCTTCATACCAGCAAAATCAGAGACCATATTGAAGTCTGACACACGTCAAGTGTTTTTTCTCCTTGCAGATTAGGTGCACAAGTCTGCAGCATTTCAATTGTAGCAGCATTTTTGCTGCAGATTTCTCCCGTTCTAATGAATGGGAACAATGTGACAAAAATGCATTGAAAACACTGCAAATACAAATGTTTTTGCCCCTGCAATTTTTTTTTTATTTTTCTTTCCTGCCAAAAGATGCAGAAATGGTGGCAACATTTCTGCGCCAAATCATAAACTTATTGACATACCCTTAGGCCCTGTGCCCATGCTGCATATTTTGACGCAGATTTTCAGAAATCTGCAGCAAAATCTGCATGTCCATTGTGAAGCCAGCAAAGTCTGAGAATTCAGAAGTGCCTGGGCCCATGTTGAGTATTTTTTCCCTTGCTTATTTGGTGCAGATTTCTTTTTTCTGCGCCAAATCTGCACAAATACAAAAGGGAAAAATAAGCAACGTGGGCACAGCACTTCTGAACTCTCAGACCTTGCTGGCTTCACAATGGACATGCAGATTTTTGCTGCAGATTTCTGAAAATCTGCGTCAAAGCTACACAGCGTGGGCACTGGGCCTTATAGTTCAGACAGCAAGCATATACATAAGAGGTCTTATCAATGTTAATTAATTGAAATGCTGGAGGTTTTTTTTTTTATATGTAGTATAATGTGACATTGTGTCCCAGTCCAAGAACTGATGTGAAGTGTCCATCCTCCTCCCGTCACCCTGGAAATGTAAGTTGTATTACCCGCTGCTTAGCAGCTTATACGGTTTCCGTGTTGGCGCTGCGGGTTTGGGTTTGTGCTCGGCCGGTGAAGTGTCTGCATGTTTTTAATTATATTGCATTATGGAAACGTGGCCAATAAAATGTAGGTCAGTCGCTTGCAGCCTGCTCCGCGCTCGGAGGAGAAGGAGGGAACTTGCCGCTTCCCTGACTGCAGCTGATCCGGGACATTTCTCCTTCATTTTAATAGTCATTGTTCTGAGGAATGTTGCCGATTACGCGCCCCCACCGGGTGTCATTGTGCCCCATGTCGCCTGTCAACACTTCTACTTTGTATATGAGATTCTACAGAAGACCATGGAATAGAAGCAATATTTTATTTAACAGGCGCATTGTCATATCTGTATATCCGTCCATATACACATTCTTTATCTGCGCCTACAATTTCCGTATGTACGAAATGAACCAGAACTTTAAGGCTGTGTTCACGTAACTAAGGCGTGGTCAGAACTTGCATGTGTTTTTTGTTTTTATTACCTCTATTTGCTGGGATCTTACAAAGTCACACAGAAAATTACTATAGCAGAAAAATTAAGAAACGTGTTTTTTTTATATAATGTATATATCCTTGATACTATTTTTTAGTAGTGCCTCAATCTTTTGTCTCCGGTGATGACTTTCACATCTTTGACGTTCCACGATTGGTTTGTGTGGGGGGAAAAAGAAAAATTAAAATCCTGTACTGAGATGCGTGTACCCCTGCTATGTACTGTGTAATGGCCATGTCTGATCGTACAGGGACATGGTCTGATCATACCACTGCTCTTGGGTCAGGAAGGAAGCACGAGTATAAAGAGACTATATGTATATATGTATATGTATATGTGTGTATATGTGTATGTGTGTGTATATATGTGTATATATATATATATATATATATATATATTTTTCTGTGAGGTAAAACATTTTTAACAAAATTAAAATCCTGTACTGAGATGTGTACCCCTGCTATGTATGTATGTGTGTGTATATATGTGTATATATATATATATGTATGTGTGTGTGTGTGTGTGTGTATATATATATATAATATATATATTATATTTTTTTTTTCTGTGAGGTAAAACATTTTTTTACCTGTTGTTTTTTTAATATTTTACCTCCCAGAAAGGGGCATTTGCAATTCCCTGTGTGTGTGTGTGTGTGTGTGTGTGTGTGTGTGTGTAATATATATACCACACACTATCGCAAATGCTCCTTTCTGTGAGGTAAAGCATGTAAAGTATATTATTAATAGTAATAATTATAAAATTAATATTATTATTCCTACAGCAGAGGAGCTGTGTTATGATCAGACCATGTCCCTGTACGGTCAGACACGGCCATTATACAGTACATAGCAGGGACACATATATAAGATTATCTCAACACAAGAATATTTTTTTTTTTTATAATCGCATCCAATTGTGGAAATTAATAGTATTCCAAGATCCATTGATTAAGATGTTTTTTGTGCCACCAAACCCCCCCCAAAAAAAAACCGTTTTAGAAAACAAAAAAAATCACTTATTTGACCATAATGCCCTAACCAGATTCCCTTTTTCCCCTTAGGTGGTGTGACGTTGGAGCAGTGTGATGGAGTCCGGACCCCGGGTATGTAATTATCAGATCCTGACCATGTGCTGGTGGTCCCGATGCTCTCTTCTCCCTGTGGGGCTGTTGGCTTTATTTTTCCCATTGGTCGTAATTTCTCTTTACGTTGCTCCTTTCCCCCCTCATATTATGTGCTGATATAATGCAGTCTCTGGGTCTAATCCGGAGCCGCGTCCATTCGTGTTCAGTGATCAAAGCTGCAGTAAAATGCAATTAATGGCGTTGATAAAACCCTTTTATACGGGGTTGAATTTCAGTTCAGTAAGTAATGAGATGATCACGGGGATAAGCGGAGCACTCTTTTAAATATTTAGCCAAGTTTTAAAGTATCCGAGAAATACCTTTGTGTTGGCGTTGAGCTTTCTTTGGCCGCGGTCCAGGATGTTGTAATGTCGCCCAGCCGATTTGGGGCTATTTTGGGCAGAGTGCAGAACGGCTGCCGTCACCGGCATCAGCACATTGTGTCATGCACCCGGGGTTATACGGGTGATTTTATAAGATGACTTCATTTACGCTGTGATAACTGAACCGATATTGGACAGAAATACAGAGATAACAAAATCATTGTGTGCCCACATACTGTGCATGATTGCTAGATTTTGCTGCATATTTTATAACTTTTTGTTACTGTTTTTTTTTTTTTTCTCTGTTAAAACTTCCTTGGTTAACTAAGAATAGTAAAAATTAATGTTCTTGTTTTTTTTTTTTTTTTGTTTTTCTGTTTTTTAAATCGAGGTTTTACCTTTTTAAATGTATTAAAATCTGTGTTTTTTTTTTTTTTTGCTATGTAAAATTGAAAATAAATTAAATATTTTTATTTTTACACTGTCGACTAATCATGCTAGACTCACACTTCATGTTCTGTACAGATGACTTGTTGACAATCTCCTCATCCTTACAGGATAACATCGACTGATAACAGCTCTATGTACAGTAGATAACAGAAGATCCACCATTCACAATAGATGTCACAGCTCTTTCTCCTCCTGAACAATGACTGATAACACCTCTATATACAGTATATAACACTGGTCCACCATTCACAATAGGTGATATCACAGCTCACCTCCTCCTGTATGACTGTTAACTCTAGTTACAGTAGAGAACACCAGATCTTCCATTCACAGTAGATGTCACAGGTCACCTCCTCCTCTTGTAAAATGACTGCTAATACCTCTATATACAGTAGATAACACAGGGTTCACTATAGGTGATGTCACAGCTTGCCTCCTTCTCCTGTACAATGACTGATAACGTCTCCTAGATATGTGGCTCCTGCGATGAATTCTTAATTTGTTTCTTTTGTTTTTAAGATGGTGGTTAGAAAGGAAAAAAAAATCAAACATTTATGAAATTAACTTGCTTTAAACAATTCTTCCTTCTCTGACACGTTCTCCTCAGTAGTTTTTAGGACCCTCCTATGCCACCCGGTGTGGAGCTTTTAAACGTCTAGTAGCGCCTCATAGTTCTGCTTTGTTGCCCCTTTTATTATATTTTGGATGTATCCTGGATGGGGTATAGGAGCAATGGCTTTACTTGAAACCCCATGAGCAGTAAGGGGCTTCTTGTTTCCTATCTTGATACTGTTGGGAGGGATACAAGTAATTAATGGCCTCTCCTTCTCTTGGTCAGTAACAGATATTCTGAGGTGAATTCTGAGGTGAAGTCGCTCACTCTGAGGGTGGAAAAGTCAGTCGCTCCAAGGCTCGGCACAGGCGCTTCTCCTCAAGTGCCTAATAAGTTCTCCTGACGCACAGAGAAGACCTAGAAGGTGGCATGGTGGGCACCGGAGCAGGTCATGCCATGGAGGTCTGCAGGCCAATGGGCAGCACTTGGGTGATTATCGGTGGCCGATGTGCAGTCTTGTAGGTCAGGAGGATGTTATATGGGGCAGCGGCTTCCTGAGGAGAACTTATCCCTCTTTAGGTGTCTTCATCGTTGGATGAATCCAGTGAATTTGGTCATATTCTGCACCCGTGTTAACTGGCTGTTAAATATATGACTGACTTATATATACTTGTAGGGGAGACAGGACAACAGCTCAGGACAAGGATGAATTCTCACCGCCACACAATTAGAGAAAAAAGGATGGATCTACCTGTGGCCAAACATTTTTGTAACCCAGACTACAGCATCATGGACAAGGCTGGTATTGAAAGGAAATTTCAAGTCCCAGAGAGACAGAAGACTATGGGAGTACAAACTTATGATGACCTTTGACACATTCAGAGAAGGAATGAATGTGTCACATAGATTAATGTCTTTTTACATCAGTTAAGAGATCTGCTCCTCTGACCATCCGGGGGCACAAAAGCCCTGGCCAGACCCTTATCAGAGGACAATAAAACTTTCACACTGAACTGCAGCAAAATTTATGGCCACAACAGTTTGCCCCTGCCATAGTGATAGTTCTGTTTCATGTAACTTTTTTTTTTTCTTTTTCTTTACTGCACTATTCTATGTCCTGTTGTGTATAAATATGTGACTCTTCAGATTTTGTGTTATACCATGCCTGATGAGACCTGAGTAGTCTCGAAAGCTTGCAATTATTACCATCTTTTCAGTTAGCCATTAAAAGGTATCAACCACTGAGGACTTCAGTCCTTCTAAACAATTTTTTTATATATATATATATATATATATATATATATATATATATATATATATATATATATATATATATATATATTATTTATTATAGCGCCATTTATTCCATGGCGCTTTACAAGTGAAAGAGGGTATACGTACAACAATCATTAAGGCTATGTGCCCACGCTGCGGATTTTGCCGCGGATTTTCCGAAAATCTGCAGCAGCAGCACTTCCAAGCCATTTCAATGGCATTTTGGAAATGCTGTGTCCATGCTGCGGATTTGCCGCGGATTTTGATCCGTAAAAATCTGCAGCATGTCAATTATTGTTGCGGATTTTGGTGCGGATTTTGGGAATAGAATGGGAAAAAAAAAAATCCGCATCAAAATCCGCGGTAAATCCGCGGCAAAAATAAGGTGCGGATTTGCCTCGAAAGTCGCGGATTTTCATGCAGAAAAATCCGCAGGTACATTCTACCATGGACACATAGCCTAACAGTACAAGACAGACTGGTACAGGAGGAGAGGACCCTGCCCGCGAGGGCTCACAGTCTACAGGGAATGGGTGATGGTACAATAGGTGAGGACAGAGCTGGTTGTGCAGTGGTCTACTGGACTGAGGGCTATTGTAGGTTGTAGGCTTGTTGGAAGAGGTGGGTCTTGAGGTTCCTCTTGAAGCTTTCCACGGTAGTGGAGAGTCTGATGTGCTGAGGTAGAGCGTTCCAGAGTATGGGGGATGCACGGGAGAAATCTTGTACACGATTGTGGGAAGAGGAGATAAGAGAGGAGCAGAGAAGGAGATCTTGTGAGGATCTAAGGTTGCGTGCAGGTAGGTACCGGGAGACTAGGTCACAGATGTAGGGAGGAGACAGGTTGTGCATGGCTTTGTATGTCATGGTTAATGTTTTGAACTGGAGTCGTTGGGCGATGGGAAGCCAGTGAAGGGATTGGCAGAGTGGCAAGGCTGGGGAGTAGCGAGGGGATTAAGCGGGCCGCAGAGTTTAGGATAGATTGGAGGGGTGCAAGAGTGTTGGAAGGTAGGCCAGAGAGCAGGAGGTTGCAGTAGTCGAGGCGGGAGATGATGAGGGCATGCACTAATGTTTTTGCAGATTCTTGGTTAAGGAAAGCACGGATCCGGGAGATATTTTGGAGTTGTAATCGGCATGAGTTGAAGAGGGCTTGGATGTGTGGCTTGAAGGATAGAGCAGAGTCGAGGGTCACGCCAAGGCAACGAGCTTGTGAGACTGGGGTGAGTGAGCAACCATCTAGTTTGATGGAAAGGCTTGTTGGAGGAGATGAGTGAGGAGGAGGAGGAAAGACAATAAACTCTGTTTTGTCCATGTAAAGTTTTAGGAATCGTGCAGAGAAGAAGGATGAAATAGCAGAGAGATATTGTGGTATTTTGGTTAGAGAGGTAATGTCAGGTCCAGAGAGGTAGATCTGTGTGTCATCGGCATAGAGATGATACTGGAAGCCGTGGGACTCTATGAGCTGTCCCAGGCCGAAGGTGTAGATGGAGAACAGCAGGGGTCCAAGAACTGAGCCTTGAGGGACACCGACAGGGGGCGAGATGAGGAAGTGGTGTGAGAATGGGAGACGCTGAAAGTTCGGTCGGTTAGGTATGAGGAGATCCAAGATAGGGCCAAGTCTGTGATGCCCAGAGATGAGAGAATCTGTAGTAGGAGGGAATGGTCTACTGTGTCGAAGGCAGAGGACAGGTCCAGGAGGAGGAGGATAGAGAAGTGTCGCTTGGCTTTGGCGGTTAGTAGATCATTGGTGACTTTGGTTAGGGCAGTTTCGGTAGAATGTTGTGGTCGGGAGCCATTGAAGCCGGTCAAAGAGGGAGCAGGAGGAGAGGTATGAGGACAATTCAAGATGGACATGCTGTTCCAGTAGTTTTGAGGCGTAGGGGAGAAGGGATATGGGGCGATAGTTTGACACAGAGGATGGGTCAAGGGAGGGCTTTTTGAGGATGGGTGTAATAGAGGCATGTTTAAAGCATGAAGGGAATACACCACTTGCTAGTGATAGGTTGAAGAGATGGGTTAGGGCTGGGATGAGGACTGCGGTGATGTTGGGGATGAGGTGCGATGGGAGCGGGTCCAGTGCACAGGTTGTTAGATGTGATCTTGAGAGTAGAGTGGAGAGATTGTTTTCTGTCATGGTGGAGAAGCTGGATTTGGAGGAAGAGGGATGAGTAGCTATGATGAGGGGCTGTGGGGATTGTGGGCCAAAGCTTGCTCTGATGTTGTCAATCTTCCGCTTGAAGAAAGAGGCAAAGTCTTCAGCTGAGAGGAGAGGGAGGTGGTGACGGAGGATAGAATTGAAAGTGTTGAATAACTGTTTAGGGTTGTGAGGGAAAGAAGATATGAGGGATGAGAAGTAGGTTTGTTTTGCGAGTTTTGTGAGTGTGGACTTGAAAGTGGTGAGGGACTCTTTATATGCAATGAAGTGCTCAGTGGAATGAGACCTCTTCCATCTGCGCTCAGCAATTCTGGAAGCCCGTCTTAGTTCTTTAGTCTGCCTTGTGTGCCAGGGTTGCCTGTTGATTGTGCGGGTTTTGGTGTGTGTGAGGGGGGCAGCTGATTAGAGAGCTGCAGAGATTGTAGTGTTGTATAAAGTTGCAGCGGCATCTGCATCATGTAGAAATGCAATGTCTGTGAGGGGGAGAAGGGACTGAGAAAGGGCGTGTAAATCAATGTTTGATATTTCTGCGAGGGTGTAAAAATTTGTGGAGGGGGGGTTGCATACTTGGAGAAGAGAGGGAAGAGAATGTGAGTAGGTTGTGGTCAGACAGGGGGAGAGGCAAGTTAGAGAGGTTAGATAGGGAACAGAGGCGAGTGAAGATGAGGTCCAGCGTGTGGCCATCTTTGTGAGTAGCTGCAGAAGACCATTGGGTGAGGCTGAAGGAGGAAGCGAGTGTTAGAAGTTTGGAGACAAATGAGTGGGAAGTGTCAATGGGGATATTGAAATCACCCATGATGATGGTGGGGATGTCGGTGGAAAGGAAGTGTAGTAGACAGCTGGTGAAATGATCAAAAAAGGCAGTGGCTGGCCCTGGAGGGCGGTAAATGACAGCCAGTTAAAGGTTGGAGGGGGCGTAGATGCGTACGGACTGCACCTCAAAAGATGGGAGCGTGACAGAGGGTGGTAGTGGAATTGGTGTAAAGGAGCATTGGTCGGACAGGAGCAAACAAACTCCTCCACCATGCTTGTTAGTGGGGCGGGGAGTGTGAGAGAGTTGGAGACCGCCATAAGAAAGTGCAGCAGGAGAGGCAGTGTCAGAGGGGGTGAGCCAGGGTCAGAGGGGGTGAGCCAGGTTTCTGTGATGGCGAGGAAAGAGTTTATTAGTGATGAAAAGATCATGAATGTAGGATAGTCTGTTGCAGACATAGCGAGCGTTCCATAGAGCTCCTGTTAGTGGGACTGGAGGAGCGGGGGCTGGGTGAATGGGTATGAGGTTTGCGAGGTTGAGGAAATTTGTTAGGCTATGTGCACACGGTGCGTTTTTCTCGGCGTTTTTCGGGTGCGTTTTTGGCCTCAAAACTGCATGACTTTGCTTCCCCAGCAAAGTCTATGAGTTTTCATTTTTGCTGTCCCCACACAGCGTTTTTTTTCAGCTGCGTTTTTGTGGTGACCACAAAAACGCAGCATGTCAATTATTCCCGCGTTTTTCACTGCGCTTTTCATCCATTGAGTTCAATGGGATGTTGAAAGACGCAATGAGAAACGCAAATAGCTGCGTTTTGGTGCGTTTCTAAGACCAAAAACGCAGCTATAAGCGCAGGAGGTGGGTAGTAAAGTGACGTGTACAGGAAGAGGATTCCTTCTGTCAGTATAGACAGAAGCATGAATCCTCCCGGTACAGTCACCGCCGCGTCCATCTCCCGTCCTGTGCATGTCAGCTGCCGTGCGGCGCCATGTACAGGCAGGAGGTGGAAGCGGCTGCGAAAACAAAAGTTAACAGTAGAATAAAAAAAAAAAAGTTATACTCACCTGTCTGCAGCCTCGCGGTGCCATGCCCGCTCCCAGCTCCTGTCACGGTATCGCCGCTCCCGCTCCGGCTGTGTGCAGTCTCCCCGGGGCAGGACCTTGCTTGCAGGACCTGGCGGTGGATCACCTGATGCAGTCACCTGACGCATCAGCTGATCGAGTCTCGGGCTGACGCGGGCGCCCGGCCGGTATCAGCGGATGCGTCAGGAGACTTCATCCCTGATTACCGGCAGCTGCTGCAGCGATCGGACAGGATCAGACTCCCGCCCCATCGCTCCGGGAGCTGCCGGTAATTCAGCACATAAGTGAGTATTATTTTTTTTTTTTTTCTACTGATGCATCAGCTGATTGTATAATCGGCTTTTATACAATCAGCTGATGTGTGATGGGATTCACATCCTTTAACCTGACACATCATCTGATCGCTTTGCCTTCCAGCAAACCGATCAGATGATATTGGATCCGGATTGGACGGCGCGGGACCCTGACCCAGGATTACTGCGGAGGGGGGTGCTTTATTTCAATAAAGATGGCGGCACTAATTGTGTTGTTTTATTTCTAATAAAAATATTTTTCTGTGTTGTGTTTTTTTTTTATCTTTACTAGAAATTCATGGTGGCCATGTCTAATATTGGCGTGACACCATGAATTTCGGGCTTAGGGTCAGCTGATAATATACAGCTAACCCTAACTCCATTATTACCTGGCTAGCCACCCGGCATCAGGGCAGCCGGAAGAGTTGGATACAGCGCCAGAAGATGGCGCTTCTATGAAAGCGCCATTTTCTGGGGTGGCTGCGGGACTGCAATTCACAGCGGGGGTGCCCAGAAAGCATGGGCACCCTGCACTGTGGATTCCAATCCCCAGCTGCCTAGTTGTACCCAGCTGGACTCAAAAATGGGGCGAAGCTCATGTCATTTTTTTTTTTAAATTATTTCATGAAATTCATGAAATAATTTAAAAAAAAAAGGGCTTCCCTATATTTTTGGTTCCCAGCCGGGTACAAATAGGCAGCTGGGGGTTGGGGGCAGCCGTACCTGCCTGCTGTACCCGGCTAGCATACAAAAATATGGCGAAGCCCACGTCATTTTTTTTTTTTTGGGGGGGCAAAGAAATCCTGCATACAGTCCTGGAAGGAGGATGCTGAGCCTTGTAGTTAGACAGCTGCTGTCTGCTCTCCTGCATACACTATTGGATGGAGGATGCTGAGCCTTGTATTGTTCGGACAGCTGCTGTCTGCTGTCCTGCATACACTATTGGATCGAGGATGCTGAGCCTTGTAGTTCTGCAGCTGTCTGCTCTTCTGCATACACTAGTGGAGAATGAAGAACACATTGAAGAAGGAAATGACATCAGACCTTTTTTTTTTTTTTTGTTCACTGATAAAAAACGCATAAGCAAAAACGCAGCAAAACGCAGCAAAAAAACGCACCAAATCGCGGCAAAACGCGTGCGTTTTTAGCCGCGTTTTTTCGACGCAGGTGCGTTTTTGTGCGTTTTTAGCGGCCAAAAACGCACAAAAACGCAGCGTCAAAAAAACGCAGCGTGTGCACATAGCCTTAGATTGTTGAAGAGGGTTTGAAGTGACAATAGGGATGTGGTGAGGAGGACCAGGATTTGAAGCAATATCACCAGCAGTGAGGAGAAGCAATGAGTGTTAGTAAGTGGGAGCAGGAGAGGCCATGAGATGGACGTGTGTGTCTGGAGACACTGGGTGAAATGTGGAGGAAAATGTCTGAGGGGAAGGTGAGATGGGTGGGGAGGATGGAGGGAGAGATGAATAGTTCATTACTGGCTTTAGGGATCAGAGGGGCCAGTAAAAAGTGAAGTATTATAGGGGTGAAGGCGAATAGAAACACAAACATTGTTTACATTGCCTATGTAATATATATATATATATATATATTATATATATATATATATATATATATATATATATATATATATATATATATATATATATATATATATATATATATATATATATATATATATATATATATATATATATATATTAATTAAAAATGTTTTTCTTTTTTAAGGATGCGATGAGGTTCAGGAAAGATTGACTTAAGATTTAAAAATAGATATGTTTTACATATAATAAAAATGAAAAACAAGAGTTCATTGTATGTTGATCAGTTACAGAAAAGAAAAAGTAGTATTGTTCTTTATATTACGTGATGGACTCTTTGAAATTCTAGTGGATAATAGTCCATTTCTTTACTAAATCAGGAAAGCTCGTCTCTTCTTTCATGTATCCTAGCTTGGATCCTAAATGGTCTAGGGCAGGGGTCGGGAACCTATGGCTCGCGAGCCAGATATGGCTCTTTTGATGGCCGTATCTGGCTCGCAGACAGGGCTCCTACCTGTCTATGGGAAGGATCAGGGCCGGCGCCAGCACAATTGAGAGCAATGATGAGAGAGTGAGCGGCTCCCTCTCTTATCATTCTCCCCGCTGTGACTGTCGGCGTTCTTCTGACAGCTCTGCAGCGAGCGTGGTGACGTCATCACTGCGCGCCTGCTGAGAGGTCAGCGAGCGACAGCAATGGACGATGCGCCGAGGAGACCGGATCAGCGGGGGAACGAGTGAGCCGCCCCTCTACTGACACTGGGCTCCCCTGACTCACAGGCGGCCACTACACAGCGGCACTAGTACACATAGGGGCCCGGCAGCCGCTCTGCGTCTATGTGTAGTGCTGCTGTGTAGTGGCCGGCCTGTGAGTCAGGGGAGCCCAGTGTCAGTAGAGGGGCCCCTGACCTGGAGAGGCCACCAGCCGTGTCTGAGCTGCAGGAGTGCTAGTCCTGACCTGCACAGCAGACGGGATCTCCATCCTGCAGGACCTGCGATGACGTCACGCCCATGTGACTGTGTGGCAGGAGACACAGGAGGCCGGCAGAAAGCAAGATACTGAATCCTGAAGGAGATTTGGACACATGACTGGTAATAAGAAAAGAGGGGACATGAGGGGGAGGGGGCTGCAGGGTGAGGGGCATATGAGGGCTGCAGACTGACAGAAGGATGTGAAGGGGTGCACAGTGTTTGAGAGGGGTAAGTTGGGGTACAGGCAGGGTGAGATGTGAGCAGGGTGTGTGAGATATGGGGGTGTATTGTGTGTGATATGGGGGGTGCAGGCTGTATGGGGAGCAGGGTATGTGACATATGGGGGTGTAGTGTGTGAGATCTGGGGGGTGCAGGCTGTATGGGAAGCAGTGTGTGTGTGTGGGATATGGGGGGTGCAGGCCGTATGGGGAGCAGTGTGTGTGTGTGTGTGTGTGTGTGATATGGGGGGTGCAGGCTGTATGGGAAGCAGGGTGTGAGAGATATGGGGGTGTAGGCTGTATGGGAAGCAGGGTGTGTGAGATATGGGGGTGTAGTGTGTGTGATATGGGGGTGCAGGCTGTATGGGGAGCAGGGTATGCGACATATGGGGGTGTAGTGTGTGGGATATGGGGGGTGCAGGCTGTATGGGGAGCAGTGTGTGTGTGTGTGATATGGGGGGTGCAGGCTGTATGGGGAGCAGTGTGTGTGTGTGATATGGGGGGGTGCAGGCTGTATGGGAAGCAGGGTATGTGACATATGGGGGTGTAGTGTGTGAGATCTGGGGGGTGCAGGCTGTATGGGAAGCAGTGTGTGTGTGTGTGGGATATGGGGGGTGCAGGCCGTATGGGGGGGCAGTGTGTGTGTGTGTGTGTGTGTGTGTGTGTGATATGGG
Organism: Anomaloglossus baeobatrachus; assembly: GCF_048569485.1. Lineage (NCBI taxonomy): Eukaryota > Metazoa > Chordata > Amphibia > Anura > Aromobatidae > Anomaloglossus > Anomaloglossus baeobatrachus. Next base: position 46,336,299 of record NC_134354.1, on the reverse strand, counting down.
GGGTGCAGGCTGTATGGGAAGCAGGGTGTGAGAGATATGGGGGTGTAGGCTGTATGGGAAGCAGGGTGTGTGAGATATGGGGGTGTAGTGTGTGTGATATGGGGGTGCAGGCTGTATGGGGAGCAGGGTATGCGACATATGGGGGTGTAGTGTGCGGGATATGGGGGGTGCAGGCTGTATGGGGAGCAGTGTGTGTGTGTGATATGGGGGGTGCAGGCTGTATGGGGAGCAGTGTGTGTGTGTGATATGGGGGGTGCAGGCTGTATGGGGAGCAGTGTGTGTGTGTGATATGGGGGGTGCAGGCTGTATGGAGAGCAGTGTGTGTGTGTGATATGGGGGTGCAGGCTGTATGGGGAGCAGTGTGTGTGTGGGATATGGGGGGTGCAGGCTGTATGGGGAGCAGTGTGTGTGTGGGATATGGGGGGTGCAGGCTGTATGGGGGTGCAGGCTGTATGGGGAGCAGGGTATGCGACATATGGGGGTGTAGTGTGTGGGATATGGGGGGTGCAGGCTGTATGGGGAGCAGTGTGTGTGTGGGATATGGGGGGTGCAGGCTGTATGGGGAGCAGTGTGTGTGTGGGATATGGGGGGTGCAGGGTGTCTGGGCCACTGACAGATACAATTGCTCCAGCGGTCACTTAGTACACAAAGGAGTGTTCCTCTCTGCTGCACTAAGCCACCGCTGGACCTAAACAATAATTCGCTGTAAAATAATAAAATAGATAATTGACATAACTGACAATGCGTTGTGTGACATGTCCAATATTCCAGCTTCTTTCTTCTGCGAATGCCTCAAAGCTGGCATTCTCTCAACATCAGGTGGGAAGAATGCCAGCTTCCAGTCATGCGCAGGAAAAAGAAGAAGCCAGACTGCTGGACTGATGTCATGCATCGCAAGTTCACAATGTAAGTTATTTATTTGATTTTTTTACTGCTAATTACCATTGTTTCAGTCCAGTTGTGGCTTTATACAGCAGGGAGGAGCATTCCTTGCTGTACTAAGTGAACATTGGAGCGATTGATCTGTCAATGGCCCTTTAAACATATTGTACGGCTCTCGCGGAATTATATTTCAAAATATGTGGCGTTTACGGCTCTTAGCCAAAAAGGTTCCTGACCCCTGGTCTAGGGCTAGGGCATTGTCATGCTGAGGCCTAGTACATGTGCTCTATTGGGAATATTCCTGTACCTCTGACATGACGCGTGTTGCTTCAAAGACTACTCTCCAGTCAAGTGAGCCCCCCCTTTCTGTGTGTCACATGATGTGGTATTATGTTTTAATGACAACTAGTTTTGTCTGTCATGGGTAATTCTGCCTTGCAGATGCCATGCTTAACCAAAATTACACACTGATATGCTCATCAGCAAAAATGATAGATATATAGATATACGCACACATGCATACGCACACATGCATACGCACACATGCATACATACGCACACACACACACACACGCTTACATACACACACACACGCTTACATACACACACACACGCATACATACACACACACGCATACATACACACACACGCATACATACACACACACACGCATACATACACACACACACACGCATACATACACACACACACACACGCATACATACGCATACATACACACACACACGCATACATACACACACACACGCATACATACACACACACACGCATACATACACACACACACGCATACATACACACACACACACGCATACATACATACACACGCATACATACACACACACGCATACATACATACACACACACACGCATACATACATACACACACACACGCATACATACATACACACACACACGCATACATACACACACACACGCATACATACACACACACACATACATACACACACACACGCATACATACACACACGCATACATACACACACACACGCATACATACACACACACACACACGCATACATACACACACACACACACACGCATACATACACACACACACACGCATACATACACACACACACACGCATACATACACACACACACACGCATACATACACACACACACACGCATACATACACACACACACACACGCATACATACACACACACACGCATGCATACACACACACGCATACATACACACACACGCATGCATACACACACACGCATACATACACACACACGCATACATACATACACACACACGCATACATACACACACACACGCATACACACACGCATACACACACACACGCATACACACACACACGCATACACACACACTCACGCATACACACACACTCACGCATACACACACACTCACGCATACACACACACTCACGCATACACACACACGCATACGCACACACACACACACACGCATACACACGCATACGCACACATATATACACACACACACACACACACACGCATACGCACACATATACACACACGCACACACGCATACGCACACACACACGCATACGCACACACACGCATACGCACACACACGCATACACACACGCATACACACACGCATACGCACACACACGCATACGCACACACACGCATACGCACACACACACGCATACGCACACGCACACGCACACGCATACGCACACGCATACGCACGCACACGCATACGCACGCACACGCATACGCACGCACACGCATACGCACGCACACGCATACGCACGCACACGCATACGCACGCACACGCATACGCACGCACACGCATACGCACGCACACGCATACGCACGCACGCATACGCACGCACACGCATACGCACGGCACACGCATACGCACGCACACGCATACGCACGCACACGCATACGCACGCACACGCATACGCACGCACACGCATACGCACGCACACGCATACGCACGCACACGCATACGCACGCACACGCATACGCACGCACACGCATACGCACGCACACGCATACGCACGCACACGCATACGCACGCACACGCATACGCACGCACACGCATACGCACGCACACGCATACGCACGCACACGCATACGCACGCACACGCATACGCACGCACACGCATACGCACGCACACGCATACGCACGCAC
>NC_134354.1:46320735-46330735 GCF_048569485.1 Anomaloglossus baeobatrachus | reverse complement strand
CAAATAAACATTTCTGACATGCAAAAACAAAAACCCAAAAAATTAGTGACCAATATAGCCACCTTTCTTTATGATGACACTCAACAGCCGACCATCCATAGATTCTGTCAGTTGCTTGATCTGTTTACGATCAACATTGCGCGCAGCAGACACCACAGCCTCCAGACACTGCTCCGAGAGGTGGACTGTTTTCCCTCCCTGTAGATCTCACATTTTATGAGGGACCACAGGTTCTCTATGGTGTTCAGATCAGGTGAACAAAGGGGCCATGTCATTATTTTTTCATCTTTTAGACCTTTACTGGCCAGCCACGCTGTGGATTAGTTGGATGCATGTGATGGCGCATTGTCCTGCATGAAAATCATGTTTTTCTTGAACGATACCGACTTCTTCTTGTACCACTGCTTGAAGAAGTTGTCTTCCAGAAACTGGCAGTAGGTCTGGGAGTTGAGCTTCACTCCATCCTCAACCCGAAAAAGTCCCACAAGTTCATCTTTGATGATACCAGCCCATACCAGTACCCCACCTCCACCTTGCTGGCGTCTGAGTCGGAGTGGAGCTCTCTGCACTTTACTGATCCAGCCTCTGGCCCATCCATCTGCCCATCAAGAGTCACTCTCATTTCATCAGTCCATAAAACCTTTGAAAAATCAGTCTGAAGATATTTCTTGGCCCAGTTTTGACGTTTTATCTTATGTTTCTTGTTCAGAGGTGGTCGTTTTTCAGCCTTCCTTACCTTGGCCATGTCCCTGAGTATGGCACACCTTGTGCTTTTTGATACTCCAGTAACGTTGCAGCTCTGAAATATGCCAAACTGGTGACAAATGGCATCTTGGCAGCTCCACGCTTGATTTTCCTCAATTCATGGGCAGTTATGTTGCGCCTTTTTTGCCCCACACGCTTCTTGCGACCCTGTTGGCTATTTGCCATGAAACGCTTGATTGTTCGGTCATCACGCTTCAAAAGTTTGGCAATTTCAAGACTTCTGCATCCCTCTGCAAGACATCTCACAATTTTGGACTTTTCAGAGCACGTCAAATCTCTCTTCTGACCCATTTTGCCAAAGGAAAGGAAGTTTCCTAATAATTAAGCACACTTTATATAGGGTGTTGATGTCATTACTCCGCACCCCTCCTCATTACAGAGATGCACATCACCTGATTTACTTAATTGGTGGTTGGCTCTCAGCCTATACAGCTTGGAGTAGGACGACCTGTATAAAAAGTATCATGTGATCAAAATACTCGTTTGCCTAATAATTCTGCACACAGTGTTTATAACATTATCTCAGCACAGGAACATTTTTATTAAACATCAAATTGTGGAAATAATTATTCCAAGATCTATTGATGGATTGATTAAAAAAACTGAGTGGGAAAACCCCTTTAAGGGGGTTTGCACTATGTTATCTTACTATGTTTGTTTGAAAACATCTGTTTTTCAAGCAGAAGATTCTTCAGTAGACTCCTTTTTTGATCTGAAGCTTTTTTTTTTTTTTTTTTTTTTTTTTTTGCTTTTATTTTTTTGATGGTTGTTTCTACATCTGTACACTTTGGCCCAATAGACTAAGGGTCTGAAATGTCCAATTAGGAGTTGCGCAGTGGTCACACGTGCGCCCAGCCGTCCATTCTAACCCAACCCAACCTTTTTCTAAACCCATAATCCTGAGGGGGGTCCTAGCAGCAGCCTGCCGATCCTCAAGTTATCACCTATTCTTTTTGATACCTTTTCAAATATGTGAAATAACCCTGGTGTAAGGCTGTAAAAACTATGCAAAAAAAGGGGCTTAAATGGCAAATGGTTATCGGAAAAAGCATGTATTTTGAGATTGTGTGTGTGTGTGTGTATATATACGACACGGTGGTATAATTATAATAAATACACATACATAATATATATGTATGTATATGTATATATATATGTATATATGTATGTATATGTATATATATATATATATATATATATATATGTGTATATATATATATATATATATATATATATATATATATATATATATATATATATATATATATATATATATATATATATATATATATATATATATATATATATATATATATATATATATATATATATATATATATATATATATATATATTATGTGTATGTGTATGTGTGTGTGTATATGTACAGACCAAAAGAGAAGAGACTTGTTTGACACAGTTGTTTCACACTTATTTAAGTATTTCATTCCACATGTGTTAATTCATAGTTTTGATGTCTTCAATGTGAATCTACAATTTTTAGAGTCCTGAAAATAAAGAAAACTCTTTGAGAAGGTGTGTCTAAACTTTTGGTTGGCGTGTGTGTGTGTATGTGTATATATAGATAGAGAGATATATTATAGATAGATAGATAGATATTATATATAGATATATAATTATTTTCTGTATAAATGCAAAAATAGCGCAAGCCATCCATCTGCTCAGTTTGTTCTGTCGTCCTCTACGTAGCCTGTGGTTTTCTCTAGCGTGTAGGAGCCCGTTAAACGCGAGCCCATTCACGTGATCCCCGACATTGCCTTGTACACTTGCAGATCGCGGCGGCTGCTGACAGTGATGCTGACGTAACGCGACAGACTCTCCTGACAGCGCACTGATCTGGCTAATAACGCAGCGCCAGAGGCTCTCCAGCAGATGTTACCTCTGTTCCCCCGGCTTCTGGAGAGTCACCTTAGTGAAATATTCACTGCTACATTCATAAGATTATAAATTAAAAATATTTCCCCTCCTACAAAAAAGTGAAAAGGGGAGGGCTGGATCGTACAGATAATACGGCCCATGGACTGATGGCATTCCAGTGATGTGCCGGTGACTAGAGAGCCTTCCCTGATTAGCTGCTGGGTCTATTTACATCCATGCACCAAAGTGCACTGTTCTTGACTGTCAATTTGTATATACAGTGCCTTGTGAAAGTATCCGGCCCCCTTGAATTTTTCACCCTTTTCCCACATTTCAGGCTTCAAACATAAAGATAAAAATTTTAATGTTCTGGTGAAGAATCAACAACAAGTGGACACAATTGTGAAGATGAATGATATTTATTGCTTATTTTAAAACTTTTTTAAAAAATAAATTGAAAATTGGGGCGTGCAATATTATTCATCCCCTTTACTTTCAGTGCAGCAAACTCCCTCCAGAAGTTGATTGAGGATCTCTGAATGATCCAATGTTGTCCTAAATGACTGATGATGATAAATATAATCCCCTGTGTGTAATCAAGTCTCCGTATAATGCCCCTGCTCTGTGATGGTCTCGTGCGGGTGTCACACAGGACGATATATCGGGCAATATGTCGGCGGGGTCACGTCGTAAGTGACGCACATCCGGCATCGTTTGATATATCATAGCGTGTGACAGCTACGAGCAAAAATACTCACCTTATCGTTGCTCGTTAACACGTCTCTCATTTTCAAAAAGTAGTTTCTTGTTCTGTGCGCCGGTTGTTCATCGTTCCCAAGGCAGCACACCGCTCCGTGTGACACCCCGGGAACGATTAACACAGCTTACCTGCGTCCCGCCGGCAATGCGGAAGGAAGTAGGTGGACGGGATGTTTACGTCCTGCTCATCTCCGCCCCTCCGTGTCTAATGAGTGGCCGCTGTGTGACGTTGCTGTGACGCCGAACGTCCCTCCCCCTTCAGGAAGATTATGTTCGCCTCCCACAGCGAGGTTATCCGGGAGGTAAGTGCGTCTGACAGGGGGTTAACTACTTTGTGGGCAACTAATTTCCCGTGACGCACAAACGACGGGGGCGGGTACGATCTCACTTGTGCGATTGCACGATAGATCGTCCCGTGTGACGCCCGCATCAGTGCTCTGTTTAAAGCACAGAGAGCATCATGAAGACCAAGAAACACAACAGGCAGGTCCGTGATGCTGTTGTGGAGAAGTTTAATGCTGGATTTGGTTACAAAAAGATTTCCAAAACGTTAAACCTCACAAGAAGCACTGTGCAACGATCATATTGAAATGGAAGGAGTATCATACCGCTGCAAATCTACAAAGACCCGGCCGTCCATCCAAACTTTAATCTCAAACAAGAAGACTGAACAGAGATACAGCCAAGAGGCCCATGATCACTCTGGATGAAGTGCAGAGATCTACAGCTGAGGTGGGAGAGTCTGTCCATAGGACAACAATCAGTCATACACTGCACAAATCTGGCCTTTATGGAAGAGTGGCAAGAAAAAAGCCATTTCTCAAAGATATCCATAAAAAGTGTAATTTTAAAGTTTGCCACAAGCCACCTGGGAGACACCAAACAAGTGGAAGAAGGTGCTCTGGTCAGATGAAGCCAAAATTGAACTTTTTGGGAACAATGCCAAACGATATGTTTGGCGTAAAAGAAACACAGCTCATCACCCTCAACACACCATCCCCACTGTCAAACATGGTGGTGGCAGCATCATGCTTTGGGCCTGCTTTTCTTCAGCAGGGACAGGGAAGATGGTTAAAATTGGGAAGATGGATAGAGCCAAATACAGGACCATTCTTAAAGAAAACCTGTTGGAGTCTGCAAAAGACCTGAGACTGGGACGGAGATTTGTCTTCCAACAAGATAAAGATGCCAAACATAAAGCAAAATCTACAATGGAATGGTTCACAAATAAACGTATCCAGGTGTTAGAATGGCCAAGTCACAGTCCAGACCTGAACCCAATCGAGAATCTGTGGAAAGAGCTGAAAACTGCTGTTCACAAACGCCTCCATCCAACCTCACTCAGCTCCAGCTGTTTACAAAGGAAGAATGGGCGAGAATTTCAGTCTCTCGATGTGCAAAACTGATAGACACATACCCCAAGAGACTGCAGCTGTAATCGCAGCAAAAGGGGCGCTACAAAGTATTAACTTAAAGGGGACGAATAATATTGCACGCCCCGATTTTGTTTATTTATTTAAAAAAAAGTTCAAAATATGCAATAAATTTCGTTTAACTTCACAATTGTCCTACTTGTTGATTCTTCACCAGAACATGAATAGTTTTATATTTGTTTGAAGCCTGAAATGTGGGTAAAGGTTGAAAAATTTAGGGGGACGAATACTTTTGCAAGTCACTATATAATTTGGAATTCCTTCAAGCTATAAAAACAAAACCCCAAAACAAAACACCCCAAACATTTCCCTTCTAAATTTTCACCAGGGCTCTCACACAAGCTACCTGTTTCAAGTTTTCTGCCGCAGGAAATTTGAAGTGTTAAAGTCTGCCCCAAATTGTTTGCTTTTTGTTGCGGAATTGCAGCAGATGTTTTTGTGGGTTTTTTTTTTTTTTTTTTAAAAATCTGCATAATTTGTACTGCTGATTTTTACTGGTTTTCAAAGTAAAATTGTTTATCAGTCAATCTACTTGTAGTGTGTATGTATGTATGTATGTATGTATGTATGTATGTAATCTGAGCATCAGTGGTGCATTAGCTGAGCTGATTTTGGCCCACCGGTGCACCATAAAAGTGTAATGACGTCGGTTCACGTAGGCCAACTATTTGTCCCCATACAGTATTCTGCTTTAACGGGCTGATGTGCTACCTATTATTATTTTTTTTTTTTTTTTTTTATTTGGCACACAAACTATCTAATAACCCAAAACTAATTGGCTGATTTGCCAGCGCACAACTTGTTAGGTTGTGTGCCCACAATCTGGGTACACAACGTTTTGGACGCAGCATTCTTAAGCTGCTTCCAAAATGCTGCGCTGTGCAGTAGAAGCACAGTGGATGGGATTTCTAGAAATCTCATGCCCACTGTGTGTGTACGGCCCACAGCGTAAACTGACTTGCGGTGCGGCTTCCCAAGCCGCAGCATGTCAATTCTTTGCTGTGCAGATGAAAGCGTTCTCTGCAAGAACAGGAGAGATATCGAGACTGCCCGATTCTGATCATTGGTATGCACCCTTAGGCTCACCTGCTGGGGTGGATCCTCAAGCCTAAAGTTCACGTGGGCACACAAACAACGAGGGTCCGTGCAGGAGACATTTGAGGCACGCATGGGCGTGTTGCAGAGGCAATGAAGACTGCAGGCAGACAATAAATGTCCTAAAGATGGCAGGTGGCAGAGGTACTAGAAGCTGTGTAACACAGGAGATGGCCTGGAGACCGCTGATAGGTATCAGATACTGGAAGATGCAGGCAGACATGTAGCAGAGGTATTGGAGACTGCAGGCGGTGGAAGTCCTGGAGATTGCAGGCGGTGGAAGTCCTGGAGATTGCAGGCGGTGGAAGTCCTGGAGATTGCAGGCGGTGGAAGTCCTGGAGATTGCAGGCGGTGGAAGTCCTGGAGATTGCAGGCGGTGGAAGTCCTGGAGATTGCAGGCGGTGGAAGTCCTGGAGATTGCAGGCGGTGGAAGTCCTGGAGATTGCAGGCGGTGGAAGTCCTGGAGATTGCAGGCGGTGGAAGTCCTGGAGATTGCAGGCGGTGGAAGTCCTGGAGATTGCAGGCGGTGGAAGTCCTGGAGATTGCAGGCGGTGGAAGTCCTGGAGATTGCAGGCGGTGGAAGTCCTGGAGATTGCAGGCGGTGGAAGTCCTGGAGATTGCAGGCGGTGGAAGTCCTGGAGATTGCAGGCGGTGGAAGTCCTGGAGATTGCAGGCGGTGGAAGTCCTGGAGATTGCAGGCGGTGGAAGTCCTGGAGATTGCAGGCGGTGGAAGTCCTGGAGATTGCAGGCGGTGGAAGTCCTGGAGATTGCAGGCGGTGGAAGTCCTGGAGATTGCAGGCGGTGGAAGTCCTGGAGATTGCAGGCGGTGGAAGTCCTGGAGATTGCAGGCGGTGGAAGTCCTGGAGATTGCAGGCGGTGGAAGTCCTGGAGATTGCAGGCGGTGGAAGTCCTGGAGATTGCAGGCGGTGGAAGTCCTGGAGATTGCAGGCGGTGGAAGTCCTGGAGATTGCAGGCGGTGGAAGTCCTGGAGATTGCAGGCGGTGGATGCCCTGGAGACTGCAGGCGGTGGATGCCCTGGAGACTGCAGGCGGTGGATGCCCTGGAGACTGCAGGCGGTGGATGCCCTGGAGACTGCAGGCGGTGGATGCCCTGGAGACTGCAGGCGGTGGATGCCCTGGAGACTGCAGGCGGTGGATGCCCTGGAGACTGCAGGCGGTGGATGCCCTGGAGACTGCAGGCGGTGGAAGCCCTGGAGACTGCAGGCGGTGGAAGCCCTGGAGACTGCAGGCGGTGGAAGCCCTGGAGACTGCAGGCGGTGGAAGCCCTGGAGACTGCAGGCGGTGGAAGCCCTGGAGACTGCAGGCGGTGGAAGCCCTGGAGACTGCAGGCGGTGGAAGCCCTGGAGACTGCAGGCGGTGGAAGCCCTGGAGACTGCAGGCGGTGGAAGCCCTGGAGACTGCAGGCGGTGGAAGCCCTGGAGACTGCAGGCGGTGGAAGCCCTGGAGACTGCAGGCGGTGGAAGCCCTGGAGACTGCAGGCGGTGGAAGCCCTGGAGACTGCAGGCGGTGGATGCCCTGGAGACTGCAGGCGGTGGATGCCCTGGAGACTGCAGGCGGTGGATGCCCTGGAGACTGCAGGCGGTGGATGCCCTGGAGACTGCAGGCGGTGGATGCCCTGGAGATTGCAGGCGGTGGATGCCCTGGAGATTGCAGGTGGACAAGAGACCTCTTGGAAACTGCAGAAGGTTTGCAGAGGTATTGGAAGCTGCAGGCAGACAAAGCCCAGGATTCCAAAAGTCTTAATACCAAGACACCGATGTGGGTATCTGTGAGCTTTATGTAGGCCCAGGTAGACGATCACATGGGATCACGCTGGGCTGTCTGCAGACCTGTCATGGTACACAACAGAAATGAGTGGACCGATGTGAGGGGAGAAGGCTATTATTCTGGATAATCGGCAAACAAATACCACTTACACAGACGTTCATGATTCCACCAGGATCTCCATGAATGGAACGTTGCTGACATAACCAACCGACGTTTGCTATCGCCACCACCCAAACCATAGAGGCCGATACTCCAGAAGTAACAGTTTCTTTGTATTTCCAGCCCCCGCGAGCGCTGGAGCCGGAGGCACATAAATATTACTGAAGGCTGTAACACCTTTTGGGAAAACACAGTAAGTTTTTTCATTCCTCCCATCTGCCCCAGGTCTTAGGGTTACACACAGCTCCCTGTATAAGCCCCTCACAAAGACCTGCTTTCTTTACGTCCCACCCCTCCCGGCCGTTATCCCCAGATACGTGAACGGTGGAAAGTTAACGGTCTGCTCGAGACACAAAGCAGCTATGGTTAGACAGGCGAACCCTCCCTTACTGCCGCCCCGAGTCTCCTGAGCAATAAACCAGCCCTTTAATGGATTAATAGAGTATTACCCCAAAGGTGCAGACGGTGAGGGGGGGGGATTTATAGGAAAGGTTAAGTATAAATCATCAATTAATAGAAACGTGCGGCGTCTCGTTCGGAGCGGGGGCTCTCTGAGATTTTAGTGTTCCCTTGCTGATACATCTGCGAGTTCTGTTGGAGCCATTTGGAGGGAATTTGATACTCCGCGTCACGTGTATGGTGAATGTGACCACGAGCAGGGTCCGCAGGTGTCTCCATGCTGTTTCAAAAATGCAGATAGTTATTCCTGGAAACAATACACATCTGCAAAGTAGTAATATCTGAAACTTCTAGAAAAAGATTCCTTGCACAGGTTTTAAAATGAAAAGTTCTGCAACAGAATTTTTTTTTTTTTTTTTATTTTGCTAGTTTTTAAGATCCCTGCTTGCTGTCCACTCCTTTGAAAACTTTGTCCAAATTTTAGAACTTGTGTCCTGGAGTAAAACATCTGGTGCTTGTGTTCTTTAGAGTTCATGGAGAGTTTTTTTTAAAACTGACCTGGCATTATGGCTCTGCACGTCAGTATGAGGATGTAGATGCCAAACAGCTATAGTTTTTCTATTAAAGATTTAAAAAAAAATATTTTGCTTTTGTCGCCATTTTCCAAAATCCATAACATCTCATTTTATAGAATCTGATAAGTTATAGCTTTTCTTTCTTTTTTTTTTTTTTTTGGTGCTTTGATCTGACATCTTTTGTTGTAAAAACTTTTTAATTTTGGCCTTTTGAATTTAATTTTTTTATGCAGTTTACCAATTTAATGTATTTTATATTTTAACTGATCCAACATTTCTGAATACAGCGATACCAAATGAGTAGTAATATTAAAAATAATTAATAATAATAAAACAATAAAAATATCATAAATAATAAAAAAAATACAGGTAATTTCAGTTAGGTCCAGAAATATTTGGACAGTGACACAATTTTCGCGAGTTGGGCTCTGCATGCCACCACATTGGATTTGAAATGAAACCTCTACAACAGAATTCAAGTGCAGATTGTAACGTTTAATTTGAAGGTTTGAACAAAAATATCTGATAGAAATTGTAGGAATTGTCACATTTCTTTACAAACACTCCACATTTTAGGAGATCAAAAGTAATTGGACAAATAAACCAAACCCAAACAAAATATTTTTATTTTCAATATTTTGTTGCGAATCCTTTGGAGGCAATCACTGCCTTAAGTCTGGAACCCATGGACATCACCAAACGCTGGGTTTCCTCCTTCTTAATGCTTTGCCAGGCCTTTACAGCCGCAGCCTTCAGGTCTTGCTTGTTTGTGGGTCTTTCCGTCTTAAGTCTGGCTTTGAGCAAGTGAAATGCCTGCTCAATTGGGTTAAGATCTGGTGATTGACTTGGCCATTGCAGAATGTTCCACTTTTTTGCACTGATGAACTCCTGGGTAGCTTTGGCTGTATGCTTGGGGTCATTGTCCATCTGTACTATGAAGCGCCGTCCGATCAACTTTGCGGCATTTGGCTGAATCTGGGCTGAAAGTATATCCCGGTACACTTCAGAATTCATCCGGCTACTCTTGTCTGCTGTTATGTCATCAATAAACACAAGTGACCCAGTGCCATTGAAAGCCATGCATGCCCATGCCATCACGTTGCCTCCACCATGTTTTACAGAGGATGTGGTGTGCCTTGGATCATGTGCCG
>NC_134354.1:46258235-46318235 GCF_048569485.1 Anomaloglossus baeobatrachus | reverse complement strand
TATATATATATATATATATATATATATATATATATATATACACACACACACATTTATTTTTTTTTACCCCTTGTATGTTAACGAGAGATGTAATATATTATTTTGCTTATTTATATCCATATACTTAAATGATCGTGCTCACTGCGCAAAAAACATGGTTGTACCGTACAAGTGCATAACAGGGTTGGTCCATGTAGTAACGTATGGGGTCTAAAGGGAACAAAGTGATTTCCTACTATCCTCTGTGAGGCACAAGGCTTTGGAAATAAACCCTATATTACACATAGAAATATTCTATATGGAGGTACCTCTGGCAGCATTAAGTCCCAACATGTCACCGCTGACACCTACAGGCTTGTTATTGGTATTGCACTCTGAACTAAAAAAATGAATAGGATTTTGCTTTAATTTTTCTAAGCTAAAGTCTTATATCGAGCGTAATACAGACCTGCCTCTAGCACTTTGTGTTTAAAATTATATTACAAAATTTTTATTTTCTTAACTTTTTGACCTCCTATCGAATGTTTGTATAAAGCAAAGGTGATTATTCTCTCCGAAATTTCCATTTTATTCCATTTGTTATTCTCACTTGCTTGAAATCCGTGTTCATTTTACACTAGGCCAAATTTTACTTCAAATTCATATATTTTTTTTTTTTTTTTTATTTTTACCATTCACATTTGCTGACTTTTTTTTTTTCTTTCCAGGCAGGATCAAGGAGAATAACTAGGTCACCTCCTAGGGCTTAATTGTCAAAGTGAATAGGTGTGAAAGTAGTAAGTGGGCAGATCTGAATTTATTAACCTTCAAACATTGCCCAAATCCTGCCAGCCACACCTCGGGAGGCATGCGTGTTCTGTGCTGTAACCTCTAAATAGAATTGAAAGCTAATCGCCAGCATTACCCAGAAAGAAATGTTACTAAAATTTGCCCTTTGTCTCAAAATACATCCGCACGCATTGGTGTATTACGTGACGCACGGTAGCCGTATTATCGTGTGCAAATTTTCTCTGGCTTATTATTTTCACAGATGGAGATTTAATAGCACCACCACCGAAAAGATGGGGTCCTTCTTCCTGGTGGTGACGCTTGTGGTGCTTCTTCCTGGTGCTGACACTTGTGGTGCTTCTTCCTGGTGGTGGCGCTCATGGTGCTTCTTCCTGGTGGTGGCGCTCGTGGTGCTGGCGCTTCTTCCTGGTGGTGGCGCTTCTTCCCGGTGGTGGCGCTTCTTCCCGGTGGGGGCGCTTGTGGTGCTACATCCTGGTGGTGGTTCTACTTCCTGGTGGTGGCGCTTGTGGCGCTTCTTCCCGGTGGTGGCGCTTCTTCCCGGTGGTGGCGCTTCTTCCCGGTGGTGGCGCTTCTTCCCGGTGGGGGCGCTTGTGGTGCTACATCCTGGTGGTGGCTCTACTTCCTGGTGGTGGCGCTTGTGGCGCTTCTTCCCAGTGGTGGCGCTTCTTCCCGGTGGGGGCGCTTGTGGTGCTACATCCTGGTGGTGGCTCTACTTCCTGGTGGTGGCGCTTGTGGCGCTTCTTCCCGGTGGTGGCGCTTCTTCCCAGTGGTGGCGCTTTTTCCCGGTGGGGGCGCTTGTGGTGCTACTTCCTGGTGGTGGCGCTACTTCCTGGTGGTGGCGCTTGTGGCCTTTCTTCCTTGTGGTGGTGTGTCTTCCTGGTGGGGGCGCTTGTGGTGCTGTTGTGTGTTTTTTTTGTTTTTTTCTCTTGTATCCTCTGTTCTTAGGTTTTATGTTCTGTAATTCCTTCTAGAAATTTGATAACATTAACAGTTAGGCGTTAATCAATTTTTTGATGTGTCACACGGACACTGTCCAATCACAGCTGCTTAGTCAGTGTTAGTACAAGGGAAATTTGTCTCCAATTTTGTCAATTTATTTATACATTTCCAGTAGGAACTACAGAGTAATGGCAAAATACATAATTCTAAAGAAAAGGTGCTCTAGAATTGGTATATTATGAGGAATACATCTATTTAATAGAATAGAAAAGTCTGGAAGGAAGCATGGTGTCATTAAGTGATGAAAAATTCAAGAAAGCGAAGGAAAGAGAGTGACTGCTCCGGAATTCAAAAATGTCATTTACAAAAATGAAATGAAGACTGTAGGAAAGCTCCCTTCTTTTAAAGAGGACTTTCACCATTTCACAGGTGGGCAGGTTTCGCTCACGTTTTGTCACTCCCTCCCCTGAATTGGATTTAAAAAAAAAAAATAAAAAAATCATACAGTTCTAGATATATGCCTTTTTTTTTATTCAGTGCTAATTTTTATAGTCTTTACCTAGTGACATGTAGCTCACAGGGTAATTTTACAAAGACCCGCCCCAGAGGAACCTGTGAGCGACACCCCCTTGAAAATGCCATAAAGACGAATACTAAACAAAGAAGCCCTATATTCCTGGACCCATATGGTGGTTTTAAAATGAATGCTCCTATAGAAACCTTTATGAATATTTTAGTTTTATTTAAATATAAAAATCCCCAAATGACTCCCGGGAAGCTCTTTTTCTATTTTTTTTTTTTTTTTTTTTTTTTTTTTTTCCCCCCTCCCCCTTTCCCATACATTTTAATTTTATGCTGGAAAATGTTTTTTTTTTTTTTTTTTTTTATTTTTTAAATAAAAGGGAAATGATTCTACATAGCATTTTAGTTGCAATTGTTAAGGGAGGCTCTTCAATTATTAATTGTGGTTGACTAAAAGCAATTAAACCCTCAATCCTTTAGAGACTCGGAGATACATGTGGCTGCCCACACCACTTTTTTTTTTTTTTTTTTTTTTTTTATGCCCATTTCTTGTATTGACCCCTGATATGTAATTTATTCTGTGCTGGGTAGGTGATGGTGCAGTTGCCTCCATACCTCAGATGGGATGTAACAGTAGACAGAGGGGTAAGATGGCCTGTTTATTATTAATAATAATAATAAAATAATAATAAAATAATAATATATTAAAATAATATAATAATAATAATAATAATAAAAATTTATTATTTTAATAATAATATATTTATTATTCCATTTCGCTTTAAAAGCGAAAGAGGGTATACGTACAACAATCATTAACAATACAAAACAGACTGGTATAGGAGGAGAGAGGACCCTGCCCGCGAGGGCTCAGTCTACAGGGGATGGTTGATGATGCAATAGGTGAGGACAGAGCTGGTTGCGCAGTGGTGTACTGGACTGAGGGTTATTGTAGGTTGTAGGCTTGTTGGAAGAGATGGGTCTTGAGGTTCCTCTTGAAGCTTTCCACGGTAGGGGAGAATCTGATATGCTAAGGTAGAGCGTTCCAGAGTATGGGGGAGGCACGGGAGAAATTTTGTACACGATTGTGGGAAGAGGAGATGAGAGGGGAGTAGAGAAGGAGATCTTGTGAGGATCTGAGGTTGCGTGCGGGTAGGTACCGGGAGACTAGGTCACAGATGTAAGGAGGAGACAGGTTGTGGATGGCTTTGTATGTCATGGTTAGTGTTTTGAACTGGAGGCGTTCCCCTTCTCGGATGACCATACATCCGGTGGTCTGCTCCAGGTTCTTCAGGCAGGCAACTACTTCTTTTCTCCAGGTGTGAAGCAAGCCTAGCAGGACATCTTGCTTTTTATAGCATTGCCAGCTTTAATCCTAGAATGATGCGATTTCAATCCAGACAACCCCTTACAGTGATAACATAAGGCACAGTATGCGAATTTGTAAACTGGACACCATTTTCAAAAAAATCTGATTACTAAAGCAGGTGGAGACTGTGAGTGGTTTATAGCCGATCACCTGGGAACGAGCATTCATGGGAACTATCGGCACAGCTAACCTAGGCCGGCAATCCTCATTTTAAGCTGGTTTATAACTCTTTGATATGGGCCGTCCATTGCCCAGTGTAAATGGGGGCATGTGCTGCCAAAAACATGATCTTCTGTGCACAAAAAGTGATTGTGCCAACGACCGTTTTGTGCGCGCAGAACTGTCATCAGGTTGAAGATGCCATTTTTCTAGCACTGGTCGGCCTGTATAAAAGTGATATTAGTGTGTCAGCTGCTATCGGCACAGTGCCCGTCATGAGGCATTTAGGCCACTAAGGGCTCATACACACTAGTGCAGGGGTCTCAAACTCGGCTGGGTGTATGGGCCGCACAGAGGAAAAAAATAATTTGGGGGGGGCCGCATTCTTTGCGGGGAAAAAGTGACATTTTTATTGGTACCATATATATTTTTTTACACACCTTTGGATGACTGATTTTCAACATTTTTTCACTTGTTTATTATAACAAATGTGCACATTCTTTGGTTAAATATAAAAAAAATTAAAAAAAAAAAATTAATGGTAAAGTCATGCCTTATTTTGTGTTTTTTTTACATTTTATCCCTTTCTTGTAACTAATATTCTTACAATTATCACTATATAGAAATTTTGGCCAACATCTTTTAGTAATGTTCCCTATCCTATAGTAATGTGCCCACCTTGTCCCCATCCTATAGCCTTGTCCCTACTCTAATGTCCCCATCCAATAGTATTATGCCCATCCTTGTAATGTCCCCATCTTTTAGTAATGTGCCCTGTGACGGGGGTGTACAAGAGAGCAAAGGATGGACGAGGCCGAGGAACGATCCAACAGGTTTACTAACAGGAATACAGGAACAGCACACGACAAGTCCAAATAAAACAGATTCGGGGACACCTCCCGATAATCCAAAGTGCCAGATCACAACGTAATAGTCCTTTTCAGAGTCCCAGAAATCCCACACAATCCACTGGACGGCGAGGTCTGTCCGCAGATTCAGATCTCGCTCCCTTCCTCTTCAAAAACTCAACTCCCAACTGCATTTAGAAACAGGAGTGAATTGTTTGAGCTCGTGGGCCCGCCCCTCAAGGGTAGGGGTCTATGCAATGGTTGGGCCCACTAGAAGATTCTAGAAGGTTGGCTCCGAGATGTCTACAGGTTTGTGTAGTTGGCGTTATCCACTGCTTACGAAACAATAAGAAGTTCCCCTGGCTGTGTGGACAAGAGATAATTGCATTATGGGCCCAGAGACACAGGAGATGGGGGGAAGGTATGGTTACTTACATCCCAAGACATTTTCAAAGTGTTCAGTAAGTACAACCAAAGGAAAGTGACATCACATCCTGACATAGTATTACAGCAAATACAGTGAGAAGGTAAAATACATCATGACATGCCCACCTTGTCCCCATCCTATAGACATGTGCCCAGCTTGTCCCTATCCAATAGTCATGTGCCCACCTTGTCCCTATCCTATAGTCATGTGCCCACCTTGTCCCTATCCTATAGTCATGTGCCCACCTTGTCCCCATCCTATAGTAAGGTGCCCACCTTGTCCCCATCCTATAGACATGTGCCCACCTTGTCCCTATTCTATAGTAAGGTGGCCACCTTGTCCCCATCCTATAGACATGTGCCCTCCTTGTCCCTATTCTATAGACATGTGCCCTCCTGGTCCCTATTCTATAGACATGGGCCCACCTTGTCCCTATTCTATAGACATGGGCCCACCTTGTCCCTATCCTATAGACATGGGCCCACCTTGTCCCTATCCTATAGACATGGGCCCACCTTGTCCCTATCCTATAGACATGGGCCCACCTTGTCCCTATCCTATAGACATGGGCCCACCTTGTCCCCATCCTATAGACATGTGCCCACCTTGTCCCCATCCTATAGACATGTGCCCACCTTGTCCCCATCCTATAGACATGTGCCCACCTTGTCCCCATCCTATAGACATGTGCCCACCTTGTCCCCATCCTATAGACATGTGCCCTCCTTGTCCCTATTCTATAGACATGGGCCCACCTTGTCCCTATTCTATAGACATGGGCCCACCTTGTCCCTATCCTATAGACAGGGGCCCACCTTGTCCCTATCCTATAGACAGGGGCCCACCTTGTCCCCATCCTATAGACAGGGGCCCACCTTGTCCCCATCCTATAGACAGGGGCCCACCTTGTCCCCATCCTATAGACAGGGGCCCACCTTGTCCCCATCCTATAGACAGGGGCCCACCTTGTCCCCATCCTATAGACAGGGGCCCACCTTGTCCCCATCCTATAGACAGGGGCCCACCTTGTCCCCATCCTATAGACAGGGGCCCACCTTGTCCCCATCCTATAGACAGGGGCCCACCTTGTCCCCATCCTATAGACAGGGGCCCACCTTGTCCCCATCCTATAGACAGGGGCCCACCTTGTCCCCATCCTATAGACAGGGGCCCACCTTGTCCCCATCCTATAGACAGGGGCCCACCTTGTCCCCATCCTATAGACAGGGGCCCACCTTGTCCCCATCCTATAGACAGGGGCCCACCTTGTCCCCATCCTATAGACAGGGGCCCACCTTGTCCCCATCCTATAGACAGGGGCCCACCTTGTCCCCATCCTATAGACAGGGGCCCACCTTGTCCCCATCCTATAGACAGGGGCCCACCTTGTCCCCATCCTATAGACAGGGGCCCACCTTGTCCCCATCCTATAGACAGGGGCCCACCTTGTCCCCATCCTATAGACAGGGGCCCACCTTGTCCCCATCCTATAGACAGGGGCCCACCTTGTCCCCATCCTATAGACAGGGGCCCACCTTGTCCCCATCCTGTAGTAATGTCCCCATCCTGTAGTAATGGGTGGTGGGGGCATTGGCGGCGGGTGAAAGGGGGCGCTATAATTTACCGATTGTTCTCGGCTTCCACCCACAGACGCTGGAGTGAAGCTGAGGAGGGCGGTCTCCGGCCCCAGATCCACGGTGATTGGAGAGAGCGGTCACAAGGCCGGTCTCTCCAATCAGAGCTGGGGGCGGGTGAAACACAGGTCACCCAGCTCCAGCCAATGATCGGTGCTACAGCTGCATTGATCAGGGCTGGATTTCAATGTTACAGCCAATTTCAATGGCTGGAACATTACAGTGGCTGTGATTGGCTGTGCGGCGTTCGTCAGCCAATCACAGCCTACGTATGTCCGGGGAGGAGACACCACCCCTCCTGAGGTCCCCTAAGGTATTTGCTATTGGCATTGCAAACGGCGATCGCAGCCACCGGGGCCACGATCTCGCAATGACGTACTGGGTATGTCATGGGTCCTTAAGTACCAGGGAGCCATGATGTACCCAGTACGTCATAGGTCGCTAAGGGGTTAATGTGCCGTCCTTCACATACACAAAAAATAAAAAAACACCATTCTTCTCACCTGTCCTGCGCTCCCTCGGCTCCTCACATCTACTACTCGCTGTCTGCAGGCCGTGCCCCGGTGACTATCGCGGCTGGTGCAGGGGCCGCAGCCACTGGCAGCGATTTTTGTCAGATCAGATGGTTGTTTTGCCGGCGCTGCGCGCGCACAGTCCTTGCCTCTGAGAGCGCAGCGCCGGCAAAACACTCATCTAACAGAATGCAGACAGTGGCTGCGGCCCCTGCACCGGCCGCGATAGTGACCAGGGGCACCGGCCTGGGGGCCGCATGAAGCAGCCTGACGGGCCGCATGCGGCCCGCGGGCCGCGTGTTTGAGACCCCTGCACTAGTGTGTAAACTGTACAGCGCACTGACCCAAGTTATTCCACAGGGCTGTTTTTAGACTATTTTTTTTTTTTTCCCGGGCCAATCGACCCTGAGCCAAAGAAATTGCAGTGTTAAATACTTTTCTGTGTACATCAGATTCATGTCTGTGGGTACGTAAAAAAGAAAAAAAAGGCTCCTACACATAATATCCGGATACATGTCTTATTAACCTAAGAAAATATGGAGTTGGAACATTTTTTTTTTTTTTTTTTTTTTTAATGCAGATGTATGAAAAGTTACCCACATATTTAAAATCCGGGTACACAGGTGAAAATTGTCCTCCTTTTCTGGATGAAATACAGGTGCTAGCCGAAAACTCATTAGAACTACAAAACCCATACAGCTGCACTCTAGAATGCCAACCATGAATAAGGGAACTCTGGCATTGCATTACTGCTATAGGAATATTTGAAAAAAAGAGATGCTTAGCTTTTGTATTGGCCAATGCATGTGAGCCCAGTCACCACGACAAGGTGATCTCTAAACTCAGACTTTTTCATCCGCTCGTCTGCAGCCGTATTTACGTGTTTTCGGCACATTAGTTCCTCTCCAGTGTCTGCACCCCCATACACCTCCACATCGGACTGCTCACATGGCAGAAAGCCAGGTCCTTCTACCCCGCGTCCAAAGTTAATTAGACATTTCCCTCCATCAAAGTGTAACTTTCAATGTTTGCTGAACAGTGAAGAGTCACATGATGATGGAGGGTGAAAGGCCAAGTGTCTGACAGGGGTTTAATGTCCGATAATCCTCTTAACTTGAAGACTTAAAAAAAAATAAATAAATTTGTGAACTGAAGTCTTTCATGTCTAGGAACAGAGGACAGTAGAAACCCATTGAACGCTCCTTATTGTTAGGATGGGAGGTCACATTTTTGTAGTTTAGGATTTTTTTTTTTTGTGTGTAGATGTCAACCTTCAATTTTAAAAGAGTTTTCACTTTGTTGTACATCGGTGCCATCAGTCCCTCAGTTTTTCAGATTTGTTCC
Organism: Anomaloglossus baeobatrachus; assembly: GCF_048569485.1. Lineage (NCBI taxonomy): Eukaryota > Metazoa > Chordata > Amphibia > Anura > Aromobatidae > Anomaloglossus > Anomaloglossus baeobatrachus. The sequence goes on along the minus strand of NC_134354.1, from coordinate 46,309,692 downwards.
GAACCTAACAAAAAAAAATCCATTTGAGATTGAATATAACATTAAAAGGAATCTGTCAGCAGGTTTTGGCTGTGTAATCTAAGGGCAGCATTAGGTAGTGACAGAGACCCTTATTCCACTGATGCCACTAAGTTTACTGGGTGCAGCAGTTGTCATACAGCTAGTTGTCTCTGCTGCAGCAAATCTAGCGGTGCTCTTAATGCTGAGCCCTATGTAACCCAGCCCTCACCACAGATTGGCAGCTTTCTGTGTACACTGTATACTGACAGAAATCTGCAAACCAGTACTGGTGTGGTTTCCACTGGAATGCACGAGACGCCTAGTCCTGTAGTGATAATCTCCTGGAAATAAAACGCAGGGTTTTATTTTTATTTTTAAGCAGCCACACACTCTAAGGCCCCCTTCACACGCACGTGCAAAAACGTACAGTTTTTTTTCACGGACGTATTAAAGCGGTGGTTTGCTCCCCATGTGCCGTGTTTGTGGCACATGCGTGTTCTCAGTGTGTTATACGTAATAACACATGGAGAACGGATAGTGCCGCCTTACCTGATTCTTCCGGGGCGGTCTGTGGTGCTGAATGACAGTGTCCAGCACAGGCCACGCCCCACTGGCGCTGCTTCCGGCCCCCAGTGAAGGAGAAGCGTTGTTCAAATTCACTGGGGGACGGATGCAGGTGACAGCCGCGGCAGAGACTGCAGGTATGGTGGAGGTGAGTATGTGTTTTTTTTTATTTTTACAATGACACGTGAGTTTTCTCTGGCGCATGTCAAGTGGGACGGCATCCACACTACATCCGTGTGGTACGTGTGCAGGCCGCGTGACACCCGTGCTGCCGGAGAAAAACGGACATATCTCCGTATGGAGCACACGGGCTCACGTCTGCTCCACATGGAGGCACGGGCCAATGGCTGAACACGTGTGCGTGCACATAAACCCATTGATTTTGATGGGTATACGTCTGCCCGTGTCTCCGGTACATGCGGAAACTGACCTAGCACGTACCGGAGAAACTTGCGTGTTTAGGGGGCCTTAGGCTATATGCGCACGGTGCGTTTTTTTTCATGTGTTTACGCAGTGTTTTAAACTGCAGCATAAACGCATATCTTCTGTGTCCCCAGCAAAGTCTATGAGAAGTCAGCAAATTCCATGCGCACGTTGCGTTTTTGAAAGGCAGCATTTTGGGTGCCAAATTTTTTACAAAATCGATGCGTTCTAAAACGCAGCAGGTTACTTTTTTTGTGCGTTTTGGATGCTTTTCCCCCACTCGGTCTATGGCAGAGCAAGCATCCAGAACACATCCATTCTGCACTCAAAATACATCCAAAATGCAGAGTATTTGTCATGGCAAAACGCAACGTGCGCACATAGCCTTAGTGACACATCACTGTAATCGAGGTAGAACGCCTATATCATGCTGCTGTCAGGTAACACAGCAAAAACCTGTTGACAAGGTTCTCAACCTTTTTTTTTAGTTTTGTAGAAAACTGAGAGATATCAATGCCACAAGCAACCCTCATGGGATTCACTGTCTGGTTTGGTTTGTGACACCACCCGTGGTGTGTGGTAAGGTGGAGTACCACCGCTGCAGTTGGGATTACTTGGTGGCGATGGAGTGGGCAGCTAGGTTTTTAACCCCTCCATGGGTAGGGGAGATGCCACGGGACTCGGTGATAGTGTTGGGGGAGTGAAGGGGTCAGTTGCGTACTCACTCAGTCCATAAAGCTGACACAGACAACTTGATAAACCAAAGTTCTGGACACCGCTGCCGCTGAGGGGAGCTAGTTTGAGTCCCGTCCCCGTTGGTGTTGCCTGATGATCTGTGACCTTCCTCCTGGCACTAAGTTCACTTGTCTGTTGGTCCCGGTAGTATAGAACTAGTCGGGTCCCGCTCCCCAGTGTGGCTAACTGTGGGAGCTTGCTCTCAGGGCTCACGCTTGGGATTTTCTGGACCGTTTTTAAGTGGAAAGTCATATTCCCCTCGTTGCGCTAGTACCCTGATTCTGGAGAGGTTGGAGAGCAGATCTTGAAGGCTCCGTTCTCGTCGGGTCAATTGTCAGGTTGCCTGAAGCTACTCCCTGACCTAGGGTCCACTACCCCGTCGTGCCCTGGTCCCAGCCCGGTGATTGTACAAGGCCGCCGGCTGTCTTCCTCGACAGTACCGTGCCCCTTGTCACGATCCCCTGCGTCCGGGGGTCCAGCTCCTACTAGGCCTAGACAAACATCTGCAACCTAGTACTAACAAGGAGACCAGCTCCTGACCCCCTCTCTCCTTCACTCTCTAACGCACACTGCCTGACTCCTGACACTCCTGACCTCCCCTTACCAACAACCCAAGTGGGCGACCCCATTCCACTCAGGCCGTCCACTGGTGTGTCTGGTGGGTGTGGTGCAGAGTGTTCCTAGGATTTTGATTGGCTGATGTTGGCAACACCATTAGTTGGGAACCCGTAACCAAGAAGGAGGTGGATATTGCACAGAAGGGCAGATTGTGCAATACCCTGTGACGACCTGATAGGCTAGTGTGTGTGTGTGTGTATGTATGTATGTATGTATGTATCTATGTATGTATGTATGTATGTATGTATCTATGTATCTATGTATATGTCATATGAAAAAGTTTGGGCACCCCTATTAATGTTAACCTTTTTTCTTTATAACAATTTGGGTTTTTGCAGCAGCTATTTCAGTTTCATATATCTAATAACTGATGGACTCAGTAATATTTCTGGATTGAAATGAGGTTTATTGTACTAACAGAAAATGTGCAATCCGCATTTAAACAAAATTTGACCGGTGCAAAAGTATGGGCACCCTTATCAATTTCTTGATTGTAACACTCCTAACTACTTTTTACTGACTTACTAAAGCACTAAATTGTTTTTGTAACCTCATAGAGCTTTGAACCTCATAGCCAGGTGCATCCAATCATGAGAAAAGGTATTTAAGATGGCCACTTGCAAGTTGTTCTCCTATTTGAATCTCCTATGAAGAGCGGCATCATGGGCTCCTCAAAACAACTCTCAAATGATCTGAAAACAAAGATTATTCAACATAGTTGTTCAGGGGAAGGTACAAAAAGTTGTCTCAGAGATTTAAACTGTCAGTTTCCACTGTGAGGAACATAGTAAGGAAATGGAAGAACACAGGTACAGTTCTTGTTAAGCCCAGAAGTGGCAGGCCAAGAAAAATATCAGAAAGGCAGAGAAGAAGAATGGTGAGAACAGTCAAGGACAATCCACAGACCACCTCCAAAGACCTGCAGCTTCATCTTGCTGCAGATGGTGTCAATGTGCATCGGTCAACAATACAGCGCACTTTGCACATGGAGAAGCTGTATGGGAGAGTGATGCGAAAGAAGCCGTTTCTGCAAGCACGCCACAAACAGAGTCGCCTGAGGTATGCAAAAGCACATTTGGACAAGCCAGTTACATTTTGGAAGAATCTCCTGTGGACTGATGAAACAAAGATTGAGTTGTTTGGTCATACATAAAGGCGTTATGCATGGAGGCAAAAAAACACGGCATTCCAAGAAAAGCACTTGCTACCCACAGTGAAATTTGGTGGAGGTTCCATCATGCTTTGCGGCTGTGTGGCCAATGCCGGCACCGGGAATCTTGTTAAAGTTGAGGGTCGCATGGATTCAACTCAGTATCAGCAGATTCTTGACAATAATGTGCAAGAATCAGTGACGAAGTTGAAGTTACGCACGGGATGGATATTTCAGCAAGACAATGATCCAAAACACCGCTCCAAATCTACTCAGCCATTCATGCAGAGGAACAATTACAATGTTCTGGAATGGCCATCCCAGTCCCCAGACCTGAATATCATTGAACATCTGTGGGATGATTTGAAGCATGCGGTCCATGCTCGGCGACCATCAAACTTAACTGAACTGGAATTGTTTTGTAAACAGGAATGGTCAAATATTCCTTCATCCAGGATCCAGGAACTCATTAAAAGCTACAGGAAGTGACTAGAGGCTGTGATTTCTGCAAAAGGAGGATCTACAAAATATTAATGTCACTTTTATGTTGAGGTGCCCATACTTTTGCACCGGTCAAATTTTGTTTTAAATGCGGATTGCACATTTTTCTGTTAGTACAATAAACCTCATTTCAATCCAGAAATATTACTCAGTCCATCATTCATTAGATATATGAAACTGAAATAGCTGTTGCAAAACCCCAAATTGTTATAAAGAAAAAAAGGGTAACATTAATAGGGGTGCCCAAACTTTTTCATATGACTGTGTGTGTGTGTGTGTGTGTGTGTGTGTGTGTGTGTGTATATATATATATATATATATATATAATGTATATATATATATTATTATATTATATTATATTATATTATATATTATATTATATTATATTATATTATATATTATATTATATTATATTATATATTATATTATATTATATTATATTATATTATATATTATATTATATTATATTATATATTATATTATATATTATATTATATATTATATATTATATTATATTATATATTATTATATTATATTATATTATATTATATATTATATTATATATTATATTATATTATATTATATATTATATTATATATTATATTATATATTATATTATATATTATATTATATATTATATTATATTATATTATATTATATTATATTCACAGATTGTAGTGAATGTCATTTACACACCTGTCTCTCATCATCCTGAATAGCAAGCCTATCGAATGATTTATCTCCGCAGGGATTACTAACTATTTTTGTGGTAGGACAAATCTTTAGGGTTAAGCAGAATAGGATTGTTATACATCCGCCACATTTTCCATATCCACCAACATTAATTCTAAACATTTTAGACAACTCCCTGTGGAATATTCTGTTCTCCTGGGATTCTCTGTTCGGGATCCTCTCTTATTAGACTCAGCAAAAAGCCTCTGTCTCTGGAGACCTGAGCGAGGCCATGAATTGCGCTACTTACAAAAAGTTAGGTATACTTGGCTTCCGGGTGAAATTTCTGTACTGCTACAGTGATATTTTAGCAAGAGTTGGGCATTTCAGTAGAAGCATCAATGGTGATTTCCTCATCTCAAATACCTTATGGAAATAAAAGCCAACAGTGGTTGGTATACCCCCCCCCCCCCCCCCCAAAATATCAGTGTCTCAATAATTTATCACGTGGCCTTGAGCATCAATTACAGCTGACAATGCCGCCTCCTGCTGGTCACAAGTGCAGTTATTGTGGAGACCTGGCATCCTACTCTTCTTAAAGGGTAGCCCTCACGTCATCTAGGTTCTGGGGTAGAGAGTTACGACCTCTACACGGCCACTCAGCTAATCACATAGGTTTTCTATGGGATTCAGGTCTGGAGAAGGTACAGCCGCTCCATTTTAGGTTCCCCAATCTACAGCAACCGATCCCTAATGATGCGACCTCGATGAGCTGGAGCATTGTTGTCCATGAAGATGAAATTAGGCCGGTGTTCATACAGAGGCAGAATGACTGGACTAATTATGTTCTAGTAGTAGGGGCTGTCACTACCATTCACACAGTGTAAGGCTGTTATGTACTGACTAGACGCACTTGGCCACACTGTAAAACTACCACCTCCACAGGTTCGTCTAATAGCAGTGATTGATGCATAGCACTCTCCATGATGTCTCAAACATCATTGGCAGCCATCATTTCTGCTCAGCGTGAAAAGACTTTAATCAGTGAACAGCACTGAGTCACTGGTTCCTCATCCAGCATAGATGATGTCTGTGCCTGGTGGGGTAGTCAGGTACCTTACAGGTTAACACGCAGACCACGCTGATGTAAATGGTTTTGAATGGGCTGAGGGGACACCTTGGTGCCTCTCACCTCCCTTTTTAATGTACCTGGAGTTGTGTTGCGGTCGTCATCATCTAGTTCCACAGGGCATTGTTCGCAATGAAGTGATAAGTGTATGATGTGGCTAAAGGACATCCACTTCTCTGCCTTTCTGTGACTCTTCCAGTCTCTCTGTATCTCTGTACAACCTGCTGGTGACACTCTAAGCTCAGTGGCCACTTCCATCTGAGAACATGCTACTTGAAGCCTTGCATTGGCTGCTGATCAATTGTTAAATGTTGTCTCGGTCTTATGATAACATGTGGACATGATGAGGAGGACTGTTTAATACCAATTCTGATTGAACCCTCATATTTATTGGCCGATTCATGGATCAAACGCCTGTTGTGAATTGTCATTCTCCTTCTTAAAGAAAAGGGAGTTCTGCAAAAACTACTGAAACATTGAGCAGTTGGACATGTGCATCCAAAAGATTAGAGAAGGTCATATTAAGGTCACCTGAAAAGGTCAGAGGGCATTTTAGGATCATCCTGAAATTTCACCCGAAAGCCAAATATCTGTAAATTTTCGTAAGTAATGTAGAACTGCAAACCAATAATGTCAATAGGAACTGTAAGGGTATGTCCGCACGCTGCGTTCTTGTTTTGACAAAAACAAAAAAATGCACCTCTGGTAAACTTTGACAACTGTAAGCACTGTTTGACAAAAAAAAACGCATGCGTTTTGCATGCGTTTTGGGCAGTGTGGTCCCACTGTGACTCAGCTCTGCTACATCCCTGTACTGTCACAGCAGCACTATAGAGCATGACTGTCCGATGACAGCAGACAAAGACAGAACCGCGCAATGAGAGTGAACTCGGGTGAACCTCTGACGTCAGAGGTTCACCCGAGTTCATTCTCATCGCGCGACTCTGTCGCAGCCTGATTTACGGTCACACGTGAACTCCAGCTGTGACAGGAAATCACCTGAGTGACGGCACTGCAGATTGCGCGGCTTACTTCAGTCACAGGTGGAGGACTCCAGCTGTAGCAGCGGCAAACCTGAGTGACCTCACCGCTGATAGTGTAACTCTCAAGTTGCTGCGTGGAGCTCACAGCGAGCAGTCATGCTCTATGGCCGCTCTCAGTGAGTGTCCGATGTAGCAGTGCTGCAAGCGTCGTTGGACCTCGTGTGGATTACGTCGGAACTGGAGGGGTGGTGGGGAGTTAATAAAGTGGGGAAAGGGGGTGTTTTTTATTTCAATTAAAGGATTTTTGGGTGTTAGTTTTTATTTACTTTCCCTTACAGATTAGTGATGGGTGTGGTGACTCAGACACTTACCATGACTAATCTAGGACTTATTGGCAGCTATGGGCTGCCATTAACTCCTTATTACCCCGATTGCCACCGCACCAGGGCAATTTGGTTGAGCTGGATAAAGTCCTTGAACTGTCCCATCTAATGGATGCGGCAATTCCGGCCGGCTGCTGGCTGATATTTTTAGGCTGGGGGGCTCCCAATAATTTGGGTCTCCCCAGTTTGAGAATACCAGCCCTCAGCTTTGATGATTTATCTTGGCTGGGTATCAAAATTGAGTGGGACTGCACAACTTTTTTTTAAAAATTTTATTTTATTGTACTGTACGATAGACCCTCCCACCAGTGCCTATGATTGGTTGCAATCAGACGTGCCCCCATGCTGAGTGGTTACAGTCAGACAGCTGTCAATCATAGGCACCAGTGGGCGGGGAAGCAGTGTATTAAAGAAGCCTAATGAGCTGCCGACACTTTGAGAAGCAGGAGAGGCTGTGGGAGCAGTGTCAAACAAAACGCTGCCTATAAAAAGCAAGCTGAGCATAGAAATCCTGATTTATCATAGACTTTGCTGGGGAAGCAAAATGCATGCATTTGGTCAATGACACAGTGCAGTTAAAAACGCAACCATAACGCAAGAACAAAACGCAGCATGCGCACATGGCCTAATGCTTAATGCCTCCTGCGGGGGGCGCTGTGAAGGGAAACACTTGTACTTCACAGCTGATCGCTGCAGGTTTGAGCCGCAGGACGCCCAGTAATTTGTTCTGAAAAGATGAAAAAGACGACCTCTAACAAAGGGTTCCCTAAGAAATTACTGAATTTAACGAATACATATATATGTATGTATGTGTGTATGTGTGTATGTGTGTATGTGTGTATGTGTGTATGTGTGTATGTATGTATATATGTATGTATGTATGTATGTATGTATATGTGTGTATATATATATATATATATATATATATATATATATATATATATATATATATATATATATATATTATATTGGTTTTTTTTTGGGGGGGTGGGAAGCATTAGTTTAAAATAATTTACAGACATTAGTCATGTATTTGGAATCCCATCTATATAAGGGCCCCCCCACCCTCCCGGGCCTCTGACCCATATCCCTACGTTGTGTGACCCTCTATTAATGAGATTCTGGGTGCAGGTTACTGTATCTCTATGTGGATTCTGATGTCTATCCACACATTTTTCTTTTTTCTTTAGTTATATTTTTTTTTTTTTCCCTTTTTATGTCTGGAGAAAATGGAACAAAGTAACAAGACAGATGAATAATGTATGGAGTCATGTGTTCTACCCATATAGCATGAAATTCTCAGCGTTGCCAGTAGAACTGAATGAATACATGAATGCAAAAATAGTCTATCTGGCATAAAAAGACGAAGAAAAAAATCAATTTATACATATTTAAATTTAGAATTTTAATTAAAGCGGAACCTCCACTAATTCACATCTTTATTTTATGTTGGGTTTAGGTCTCAATCCTTAATGGCCCAGCTAAAATGATTTTATGTAATTTATACCTATTGTCACGTCTGTCATCAATCTAATTGTACAAATAATACCTTTTTGGTGCATTTTATAGGAATTTTCCTAAAATTGAGTAAAACGTCTTGAAGGAAAAAAACATTGTTCCCTGTACTGTAGTGTAGGAAGAGCGGAGATATCTCAAGGCTTTATCCATATTTCTGCTGTTGTGTATGTATATATCTATGTATAATTTGTATACAGTGGATAAAAATACAAAAAAAAATCTTAGTTTTCAGATTATAAGATGCACTTTTCCTCCCAAACATTTGGGATTCAAGTGAGGGGTGAGTCTTATAATCTGAATGTACCTTAACAGTGGTTGAGAAGGGGTAGCAGGAGGCAGGGGCAATGCTGGTGCTGCGGCGGCTTGGCTGGTGGTGCTGCGGCGGCTTGGCTGGTGGTGCTGCGGCGGCTTGGCTGGGGCTGCGGCGGCGGCTTGGCTGGGGCTGGGGCGGCTTGGCTGGGGTGGCTTGGCTGGGGCTACGGCGGCTTGGCTGCTGTGGCGGTTGGGCTTGGGGGCTGCTAAGGTGGCGGCTGGGCTGGGGCTGAGGGTTTCAAATAATGGCGCCTGGAATTGACACGCGTGCAGATGCAGCTGTCGGCTAAAGATCTCATCTGCTCATGCGCTGCCTCTGGCCCATTGATCTCCCAGCAGTGGACTTGAGTAAAATGGCAGCCGGCGGTGGCAGGTGTGCAGATGAGATCTGTTTCTCACTGAGCCAATAGCTCAATCTCTGCATAAACTGACTCCAGATACCATTTCTTTGAAGCCCTCACCACCCGCAGGCCCAGCCCAGTCACCACCGACAGTTTCTGGCACACCCACCACACCGCCCGCAGCATCGTTCTGCTCCCACCACCGCCCCTGCCTCCTGTGACCCTGCTGTTTGCTCTGTTGCTTCTCATTTTCACTAAGGCTGCTTTCACACATCCGGTTTTGCGGTGCGGCTAAATCCGACTCTAAAACCTATGCAACGGATGCGTCGAAAAACCCGCACCCTTTGCATAAGTTTTTACATGCGGCCCGTCCGGTTTTTGCCGGTTGCGGCACGCTACTGAGCATGCGCAGTGCAAAAAAACCGCATGCGGTGGCCGGATGCGGTTTTTGCCGCATCGTGCCGCATCCGGCGTCCATAGGCATGCATTGGAAAAAGTGCCACATCGGTAGGATGCGGCGCGATGTTTTTTTCGCCGGACAGAAAAACGTGCCAGGCAACGTTCCATCCGGCCACCGCATCGGCTAAGTATGCCGCATCCGGCAAAAACCGGACCGAACGCAAGCCCATGCGGCACAATCCGGCACTAATGAAAGTCTATGCGAAAAAAACCGCAAACGGTTGCAAAAAAAAAAACCTGTTGCGTTTTTTTCTGTAAAGAGCCGGATTGTGCCGCACAGCAAAAACCGGATGTGTGAAAGCAGCCTTAGGCACCTCCGGATTACAAGACAGACACCTGTTGTTTTTTTTTTTTTTTCTTCTAAATTCAGGGTGCGTCTTATAATCTGGTGCGCCTTATAAACTGAAAAATATGGTAGCTAAACTAATGGTTGCATCAAAAATGTGCACCTTAATCTAAGACTTTGTTGAAGTACGTTGGAATTTGATTGTCTTTTTGGGTTGTGATATATCAGCATGTCTGACTTGGCCATCTTTTACCCTCTCCTCTTTGCTGTAGCTCCAAATCTGTCAGATGATGAGGACTTCAGCAGTGTACAGCGCCATCTTTAGGGCACTTCACGTTTGTCAATTAGATTCTGGTCTGGTTTTCACTTTCCATCACCTTCTGATGAAGCCATTCATTTTTTTTTGTTTAGGACGCCACTTAGGGTTGTTGTGCTGAAAGGTAACATTTCTCTTCACCTTTTTAGTAAAAATAATTTTGTTGAATAATTGACTATTTGGGACTATTTGTTTCATTTACCTCGATTAAAGCCACAGTTCCGGCTGCTGGTAAAAACAGCCCCAAAGCATAATGCTGCCTCCATCATGCTTCACTGTGGGCATAGTGTTCTTTTAGTGCTGTGTTGGCTTTGTGGCAAACATACCTGTTTGTAATTATGGTAAAATTCAACATTCTGTCTTTTCAGACCAGAACACATTTTCCTAGATTATTTTGGTAGACTTTATGTAGGTTTTGACAAAACCTAGCCAGGCTTGGACGTTTGTTTTTCTTTGGAAGAAAAAGGCTTCTGTCTTGCCACCCTACCCAATAGGCCAGACATATATAAAGAATACAGGATCTTGTTGTCACATGCAATAGTCAACCAGTACCTGACAGATATTCATGCAGCTCCTTTAATGCTGCAGTAAGCCTCTCTGCAACCTCGCGGGCCAATTTTCTTGTCTATATATACATGAAGGATGTCCAGTTTGAGGTAATGTCAATGTTGATGTCTGACTCTTCAGTGTTCCAAGGTAGATCTGATGCCTGGGAATCTATTTTTTTTTTTTTTTTTCCCCCTTACCCTTTTCCTGACTAATGACTTTAAACCATTGGATCCCTTTGCTGTGTTGGAAGCTGTTTATGGTCCATGGCTTTTGCTGTAAAATGCAACTAAGAGAATATCAGGAAAATCCTAGTAGAGAACACCTAAACTTTCTATGTGGTTCATCAGAATTGCTGTAAATGATGGCAGCCTTACATGGTCTACTATGTAACATGAGTGTAAATGTGGTTAGTTCATTCTAAACACAACCACATCCTCAATTTTAAGAGGGTGTTAACACTTATGCAACCACATTTAGTTTTATTTTTCCCCTCAATTATTTTTGCTTCTCAATTTGGACTTGTACAGATTATGGGTGACATTAAACTGGGGAAGATTCTTAGTTGTTTGTTTTAGGCATGTTAGCAGGGGTGTGTAAACTTTTCCAACTTTGCATGGGTGTATTTGGTTTAACTTGCTAAAAATTGTTTTGCTACTGTGTGTTTGTGTGTTTTCTTCCTTCCCTTTTTCCCTGAATATCTCAAACATTAGGTTCTAGGAATCCAAAACAAGGTGTAAACCTGTCAGCAGGTTTTTGCTATGTAAGCCGAAGCCAGCATGCTGCAAGGGTTAACATAGAGAATTCAGGGATGCCTGTCTTGTCATGGTCCAATCTGTTTGGGATGTTTAAGCAGCAGGACCCTTATGATCGTGACTGTCATGTGCAGAGCAGTCCGTTGTGCAGACACCTCACTGTCAATGCACAATCTCTATAGAGAGCCTGGTGTGGGTGGGGTGTAGCTTTCTCAGCTTTGCTGCATTGCTAAATCTAAAATTTCTGATTGTGTCAGAATGGCTGCAGCCAATAATTTAAGTGATGCATCGTTAGATTCAGGATCTCTTTGCCGATATTATGCTCCTCTCAGATGAGGTAGGAAAAACCTGCTGACAGGATTCCTAATAGTCTGCAGATGTCTTTTGAAACCCCACTACATTAGCAAAATCTCTGAATCATCAGCCCCCGGACTAAAGGAATGTTGTTCTATTTCGAGGATTAATTGCCTGTTTTTCTGCTCCTCGTCCTGTGAACTGGGATGGGCCGGCTGCATGGTGTGTCCTCGGTGCAGCAAGGAATGGAGCGCGGCTGCATTCTTCATGGAGAAACCACATTCGTGTTTTGGGCTGTGATTATAATTTACATACACATGAAGCCGAGGTGTACAGTAGATTTGGCTTCAGGGACTCCATAATTATTTTTTTTGCACACCATACGAGTCCTGTGAAGGGGTTTTTTGCATCAGGAAAAGTGGACGCCAAATGTTTATATACATAACCTAACAGCGGGTACTCTCCCTCCCCCGGTCCAGTGTCTGCACAACGCTAACGCTCCAGGCTCAATGGTTTGTCTGCAGCAGGAACGTCACATCGACAGCTCACGTAACCACTGCAGCTAATCACTAAGATCAATGGTGCTGCCAATATAGGGGCACAATCAATTTTGTGTGTATGTACATATAATGTGTGTGTGTGTGTGTGTGTGTGTGTGTATATATTAATTATATTTATATATTATAATTAATGCGCACATACATACGCCCATACATACACACACATATATGTGTGTGTGTATATATGTATATGTATGTATGTGTGTATATATATATATATATATATATATATATATATATATATATATATATATATATATATATATATATATATATATATATATATATATATATATATATATATATATATATATATATATATATATATATATATATATATATGTATGTGTGTGTGTGTGTGTGTGTGTGTGTGTGTGTGTGTGTATATATATATATATATATATATATATATATATATATATATATATATATATAATATAAAAATATATGCATATATATATATATAATATAAAAATATATGCGCGCATGTGTATATGTAATATATGTGTATGTGTGTATGTATATAAGTGTATATGTATGTGTATATATATGTAATATGTATGTGTGTATGTATGTGTATATATATATATAATATATGTATGTGTGTGTGTGTGTGTGTATATATTACACTTACACACACACACATACGCACGCACGCACACACACCTACACACCTACGCACATACACATTTACAATAAAAATATTTGAATCCGGCACTTTTTTTAGGCTACATTCCCACAGAACGAATTTACTGTAGGGGTCCAGGTGTTTACAGCTACCTGCACAGTTCACCTTTTGCATTGCACAGGATGAAACCCGACGTTTGCAGTACATATATTGACTTCTTGTGCATCTCGTCACTCTTGGTAATTTCCACTGCAGCCCCCCTCCCCTTCCCCATCCCTCCCCCCCCATCCCGTCCTCCGCAGTGTGTACATGAATCTTTTAAAGTTGCGATGGAAAAGCGCACAGGAAAGGTCGCTGCATATTCACTACTTGTGAACATTGTCTTATGCAGATGAAATTTGGAAGTGTGACCTTGTGTTCCCCTCCCCCCTCCTGTTTCCGCCATCTGACCATGCTTGTATTATCCAGTGCATCTTATACTCCATATGGACGTGTGCTAGAGGCAAATGCATTGTCAAGTCCGTAAATTAGAGCGCTCCCATGTAAGACGTAGGATTTGTTCACAATAAGGCTACTTTCACACTTGCGTTGTTTGGCAGCCGTCGCAATCCTCCGCTTTGGGAAACAGCGCAATCCGTTAACGGATGTGCGCTGTTTCCCATAGACTTGTATTGATGACACATTGCGACGGATGGTCCTGCGTTGCGTCCGCCGGGCGGAAATAACGCAGTATGTAGTGTTTTGCTGCACTTCCCAGAGAGTCAAACGCAATGTGCAGGATTCCGTCGGCGTCCGTCGTTTTTATAATGGAAGCCTATGGTGGCAGAATCCTTTGGAATCCGGCATTTGACGGATCCGTCTTTACACAACTGCGCATGCTCAGTTGAGTAAATCGCTGAAGAAAAGCTTTAACGGATTCCGTTGTTTTGCAGGATCCGTCGCATCAGTTGTGCCACTATATGCAATGCATCCGTTACATCCGTCACACAACGCAATGCGACGGATGCCGCACAGCGCAAGTGTGAAACTAGCCTTACCCGAAATGTCAGCCGCTCCTCATCTGCTCTGTGCAAGTTGGTGCATCACTTAAAAGAATGGGACATTTCAGAAATCTGCATCATGTGAATGATGGAACGCTCTACCTCCGCACATCAGACTCTCCCCTACCGTGGAAAGCTTCAAGAGGAACCTCAAGACCCATCTCTTCCAACAAGCCTACAACCTACAATAACCCTCAGTCCAGTAGACCACTGCGCAACCAGCTCTGTCCTCACCTATCGTACCATCACCCATTCCCTGTAGACTGTGAGCCCTCGCGGGCAGGGTCCTCTCTCCTCCTATACCAGTCTGTCTTGTACTGTTAATGATTGTTGTACGTATACCCTTTCACTTGTAAAGCGCCATGGAATAAATGGCGCTATAATAATAAATAATAATAATAATAAATAATAATAATGTGAATGCGCTCTTTCCTATACGAATCCTAGAGCTTTGTTCATGAGGCTTCTTTATGGAAGCCAATTTTTTAACATATATATTATTTTTTTTTTTTTTTTTTTTTTAATAAGGAAAGAAGGGTCCTCAGTTCTGTGCTGCAAAATGTGTTCTTGTCATTGCAATTGAGTGCCACTAGGGACACACATGAGCCCACAAGCGATCATGGCTATCCTGTATGGATAGTGCAGTACAGATTACTGAGCATGAGTGCACTATTTGACGCTGTACAATACTGAAGTGCCCTGTGGTAAGCATTGTACAATGGGTTGCACGGTGGCTCAGTGGTTAGCACTGCACGGTGGCTCAGTGGTTAGTGCTGTACAATGGGCTGCTCAGTGCTGTACAATGGGCTGCTCAGTGCTGTACAATGGGCAGCACGGGGGCTCAGTGGTTAGCCCTGTATAGTGGGCAGCACGGGGGCTAGGTGGTTAGCCCTGTATAGTGGGCAGCACGGGGACTCGGTGGTTAGCCCTGTATAGTGGTCAGCACGGGGGCTCAGTGGTTAGCCCTGTATAGTGGTCAGCACGGGGGCTCAGTGGTTAGCACTGTATAATGGGCAGCACAGCAGCTCAGTGGTTAGCACTGTATAATGGTCAGCACAGCAGCTCAGTGGTTAGCACTGTTTTGCAGCTCTGGGTTCATATCCCACCAAGCATGACATTGGCTAGGGCTCCCCTCTGTTTGCCAACAGTTGCTCCAATTTGGTGAGGATTCAGAAAAAGGGTGAAACATTAGACCCTACTGTGGCTGTAGTTAGCCCTGTACAATGGGCAGCACGGGGTGGCCTCAGTGGTTAGCCCTGTACAATGGGCAGCACAGGGGGGCTCCGTGGGTATCCCTGTACAATGAGCAGTACGGGGGGCTCAGTGGTTAGCCCTGTACAATGGGCAGTACAGGGGGCTCAGTGGTTAGCCCTGTACAGTGGGCAGTATGGGGGGCTCATGGGTTAGCCCTGTACAATGGGCAGTACGGGGGGCTCAGTGGTTAGCCCTGTACAGTGGGCAGTACGGGGGGCTCAGTGGTTAGCCCTGTACTGTAAAATTATAAAACTTGCACCGTGTGAATGAGACTTTAGAAATCGCATTCCTTTTACTGTTAAATGCTGCATTTTTCAGCTTGGGGGGGAAAAATGCACGAAGGAAAAGTGAGTGTGATCAGTCCCTAAACCTGAGGCTCTGTGCTTTCATCCCTGCTGATGGTTTTCTTTGGTTATAAGATGGCGTTTGTCTTCAGTCGTGTGCGAGACCACAGAATATATTTATATTGCACCTTTTAATGTCTGCTCTGCTACCTCTTTGCAAACTCATTAAGAAAAAAAAAAAAAAGCTAATGTCCGCACGTGTGTGAGGTTGAGTGGAGCAGCTACAACCCTTCTTTCCTCCCATTGTTTTGAGGGACAGCGATGGGGTCTGCGAGCGCTCCTAATGGCCAGCGACACAGGCGAATAGGGGGATAGTCGCAGGTCTCAGGCTGGCGGTCTTCGCTCCACTGTTCTCCAGGCTTTGTCTGTGACAAAAGCTCCCTCCCCCCTCTTCCTCCATCCTGAATGAAAAGCGATACCTGTTTCAGTCTCGTTCCCCTGGAGGAGAGGGGTGGAGAGAGATGTAATAGGTTCCCTCATATCTGTTTACACGACTCCTAGGAAGTGAACAGGACACGGGATCTTGGATTGTGCACAGCCCAAAAACACCTTGAGGAGGAGGAGGAGGCGACAGTGGGGTCTTGGGGGCGCCCTCCGGTCAGAAGAAGGGATGTCCATGATACGATGAGGTAACACGCATTGTGTCCGTGTCATGATACTGTTACATTATCCCCTTTGTGCTCGGTGGTGGCGGCTCGCAGACTTTCTGTAGGATAAAGTTTGGTTATGTGACTAGTAGCCATGAAGAACTTTTCTTGTTCTGCGGTGGATGAAGCCAGAGCCGCCGACATCTCTCCATTGTGGGCTTTGTCCATCTTGGATCAAAGTTTTCTGCAAAACCAACGAGCTGGGAAATGAGTGCGGATTTAGGGTTCAGTCGCTTCTTACAATGCAGGTGGTCGGCAGTTTTGATGTAGGGGCCTGGAGCGACTCTTAAATCCACCACTGCTTTGGAGCAGCATTACACTAGTTTATTATGTAATGACGCATGGCCGTTCATTCACAAAGTTCCAGGAGGAATAACGGAGGAACGGCACGGGGAGGAATCCTAATGAAAGGTGCTAAAGGTTTAATTTCATAGGGCAACAGGAGTATTTTATAAAACTTGTCAGGAGAATAGTCCGTCCACGGCACGGTCGGCACGTTACCCCAGAGTGGTGCACTTGGAACGGTTAATAAACCCCAAAAGACATGTGTGGTGCTGGGATCCTTACGTTGTTCTTTTTACTAGCGTACAAAGTTAATAGGTTATCCCCCATGACAGGAAGGGGATAACTTTAACTGGGGGTCCACGTTTTGAGACCTCCTTCATGAATCCGGAGGGAAATATCGGGCAGTTTCAGAGGCGTGGCGCCATGTTGTACCCACTCATAGAATCCTAGAATAGTAGAGTTGGAAGGGACCTCGAAGGCCATCAGGTCAAACCCCCTGCGAGTGCAGGGTTTCCTAAATCATCCCAGCTATATGCTTATAATATAAGTTTCCTTTGATGGAGAACTCAGAACCTCCCGTGGTAGTTTGATGCCACGCTGGGTAGAAGGGGCTCGTCAGAGCTCAGTTCTCAGGGTTGGTGGGAGGCCCAGCGGCCAGACCCCTCAGCAATCAAGAAGTTGCCCCCTATCACACCAATTGGGTATGAACTCATTAACTGGATACAACCTCTGTGCAGAAATTAGTGCAAGTGCGATAATTAGCCAAACCGGATACTACTACTCTGCAGCCATGCCCGCCATGTTTCATAGGTGTGTACAACTTAAGATATCAAAACTACAAAAAAATTTGGAGTTTCCGGTTCCAAATTTAACAAGAATTTTCTTGAAGACTACACATGAACAATATCACAAATATCCCGAAAAAAAAGTGACAGAAAAAGGGAAAAAAATATGCAGGGATGAGACTTGTAACCCCCAGTCAGTGGTGGAAAGGTTGCAAAAATGTGTAGAGGGTCCAAACGGAATAGACTATAACACGAATCGCCCCTTAATTTGTGCGAGCAAAGAATGAAATACAGAAGTATATAGTATAAATGTTAATGCCTAGATATAAACCTCAAGCTAAGTGCTCACTCCATGACTCTTCCATCTGGATAGTGTCCACAAGCAGGGTGCCCACCACATTACCCATCCCGACGCGCGTTTTGAATATAGATTGTACCGCTTTTTCAGGGTGGGCACTAGCCAATTTTGAGATAAGGTCCAACCAAGACTTGGGCTATGGTGGTGGAGGTTCTTATAGATTGGAGAGGTGTTCCATCTGTATGCCCTAGATAAAACAAGTTTTTAAAAGGGTTCTTTGGGCATGTGATCTTCAGAATAGGTCAGTGGGCGCCTGAAACTACTGGCACCGCGGACTTATGCGCTCTGGCCGTGGCCGGATGTAAATCTTAAACTGAGTGGTGCAGTGTGGCATCCTGGAGCAACCATTAAGGATATGTGCACACGTTAAGTATTTGGCACAGAAATGTCTGCACCATTTCTTGGTAGGAAAAATGTAGCTGCAAAAATACTCATTTTTGCTGTTTTTGCTATACTTTTTTTTTTTTTTTTTTTTTTTTTTTGGTGCAGATTTTTCCCATTCACTAGATTGGTTGAAATCTGCAGCAAAAAAATGCTGCAAAAATTGACTTTCTGCAGATTTAAATCTGCACCAAATCCTTAATGTGTACATGAGATTTAAGGATTCGCATTCATTTTGCCCTCCAAGAAACCATTCATGTTTTTGACAAATCTGCACAGAAAAAAAATTACTAATGCATCGTGTGCACACAGCTGTAGGCCTTTTCCTATAGAATTGATAAAGGAGAAAGTTTAGAATTCACATCCGTGACCATGTTTTTAGATTTTGGCTTTAATCATTGGTAACTTTTCCATTTGGTGATTTCCACCACTTTAATATTAATATCTATCCATGGCACAGGTTAACCATACCAGATTAGTGAGGGTCTTGCACCCTTAACACCCAAATATCAGCGGTTTCAATATTTTGGCAGTGGCCGGTCGTATACTAAACAGGACACAACCATTCTGCCCCATATATTGTGGCCGCTGCCATATTGCCAATTGGCTACTATTCAGGAGCAGAGCTGGCAATTAAAAATGGCTTAATTTGCTTGTCAAGAAAGTATCAGCCTTTTTGTAGGAGCTTGGCAGTATAGGTGAGAAGATGGGAAGAAAGGACAAGTGGACTATATTGTCAGCTGCCAGATGGGGAAGGAAACCGACTCTGGAGAAGGTCTATAGCAGCTCTAAGGGAACACATGGAATAGAGAATACCTGAAACACTGGAAATTAGTAAAACTAATATACAAGAATTTCAGGATAGTTGCTATGAAACTCAAAGTTAACATCTATATCAAATCTCTGGTCGGTATAGAGCAAATACAGTCATATGAAAAAGTTTGGGCACCCCTATTAATGTTAACCTTTTTTCTTTATAACAATTTGGGGTTTTGCTATTTCAGTTTCATATATCTAATAACTGATGGACTCAGTAATATTTCTGAATTGAAATGAGGTTTATTGTACTAACAGAAAATGTGCAATTCGCATTTACACAAAATTTGACCGGTGCAAAAGTATGGGCACTTCAACATAAAAGTGACGTTAATATCGTGTAGATCCTCCTTTTGCAAAAATCACAGCCTCTAGTCGCTTCCTGTAGCTTTTAATGAGTTCCTGGATCCTGGATGAAGGTAGATTTGACCATTCCTGTTTACAAAACAATTCCAGTTCAGTTAAGTTTGATGGTCGCCGAGCATGGACAGCACGCTTCACATCATCCCACAGATGTTCAATGATATTCAGGTCTGGGGACTGAGATGCCCATTCCAGAACATTGTAATTGTTCCTCTGCATGAATGCCTGAGTAGATTTGGAGTGGTGTTTTGGATCATTGTCTTGCTGAAATATCCATCCCCTGCGTAACTTCAACTTCGTCACTGATTCTTGCACATTATTGTCAAGAATCTGCTGATACTGAGTTGAATCCATGCGACCCTCAACTTTAACAAGATTCCCGGTGTCGGCATTGGCCACAGAGCCCCAAAGCATGATGGAACCTCCACCAAATTTTACTGTGGGTAGCAAGTGCTTTTCTTGGAATGCCGTGTTTTTTGCCTCCATGCATAACGCCTTTTTGTATGACCAAACAACTCAATCTTTGTTTCATCAGTCCACAGGACCTTCTTCCAAAATGTAGCTGGCTTGTCCAAATGTGCTTTTGCATACCTCAGGCGACTGTTTGTGGCGTGCTTGCAGAAACTGCTTCTTTCGCATCCCTCTACCATACAGCTTCTCCTTGTGCAACGTGCGCTGTATTGTTGACCGATGCACATTGACACCATCTGCAGCAAGATGATGCTGCAGGTCTTTGGAGGTGGTCTGTGGATTGTCCTTGACTGTTCTCACCATTCTTCTTCTCTGCCTTTCTGATATTTTTCTTGGCCTGCCACTTCTGGGCTTAACAAGAACTGTACCTGTGTTCTTCCATTTCCTTACTATGTTCCTCACAGTGGAAACTGACAGTTTAAATCTCTGAGACAACTTTTTGTACCTTCCCCTGAACAACTATGTTGAATAATCTTTGTTTTCAGATCATTTGAGAGTTGTTTTGAGGAGCCCATGATGCCACTCTTCATAGGAGAATCAAATAGGAGAACAACTTGCAAGTGGCCACCTTAAATACATTTCCTCATGATTGGATACACCTGCCTATGAAGTTCAAAGCTCAATGAGGTTACAAAACCAATTTAGTGCTTTAGTAAGTCAGTAAAAAGTAGTTAGGAGTGTTCAAATCAAGAAATTGATACGGGTGCCCATACTTATGCACCTGTCAAATTTTGTTTAAATGCGGATTGCACATTATCTGTTAGTACAATAAACCTCATTTCAATCCAGAAATATTACTCAGTCCATCAGTTATTAGATATATGAAACTGAAATAGCAAAAACCCAAATTGTTATAAAGAAAAAACTTTTTCATATGACTGTAAAATTCTGACCCATTGGCAGAATCTGGCCCGTATATTCACATGTGGGGTCCACTATATTGTGTGTGTGTGTGTGTGTGTGTGTGTGTCCCGCTATTTTGTGTGTGGGGCCCATGACTTTGTCCAAGTTTTTAACTTTGGTCCTCTGTATTTTTGACATCCCTGGTCTAGAGGAATAGCTTTGGTTTCTAAGCAGCTCGCTGCACCCATTTTAGTTTTAGATGTCTCAAATGCAAGAAATCTCCCATCATGGGTTAGGCTTAATGTATGTTGGGAAAACAGGGACTAGAGGAAAATTAATCAAATTTTTTTAAACTGGTGTTATACATGAGGTTTTGGCTTATATAAACCACATGCTGCTGGCAGCAGGTTTGTTGGCGGAGCATCAGGAGATGCCGGTAGTTAAAGATCTGCAGCGTTACATATGATCTCCTATAATCTGTAACGTGCAGTGTTGTTGAAGATGTTGAAGACCATCACGAAGTACATTGGCTGCTACCAGAGACAACAGAACAGATCTTATTCAACTGAATAGCAACTGAGCTGCAGTACCCAGGAGCAGCCACTGCAGTGAGGGGCGCTGTTTTGTTCTATATTTTTGTTCCATCTGATCACTAGCAGAACTGATTACCCCTGATGGTGGGGATGATGGAGCGGATTACCCCTGATGGTGGGGATTTTGGTGCTCCGATCACTGTATATGGCTCAGCCTTCAGCTCCATGCATGGTCTTCACTTTTGTGCCATGAATTATGAAGATTTTGTGAGGGCAGTGTCCACCATTCACCTCCCGCCTAGATCTTTAAAAAAAAAAAAAAAAAAAAATGTTGTTCAAAAAAGTCACTGTTTTATGGCACATTTCTAGAACAAACAGATGACACCGCCCCAAAATAACTTGTATATGCATGTTATTTCTAATATTGTGTCAGTGCTTACTGTGTTTCTTGGCTTCTATTCATCAGACAATCTGTCTCTCTAGTATAATATTCTCCCTAAATCTGTAGTAATTATTATTATTTTTTTTTTTTACCAGACTACCATAGTCTCTTTATTACTTGTTTAGATTACTCGATTAATGCTTTCGTAAGACGCATAATTTTCTATTCTCACTATGGAGACTGGTTTTGTTCACAAATCTAATGATCGTGCAGATGTGACAGATCCAACAAAAAACGTGAATTTGTTTACTCCTGTTCCTTATAGCAAAAAATAGCATTGTTTAGTGAGCGAAAGATCTCAGAATGCCCGGTACTGCGCGTCTCAGCAATTATGGGGATTTTCCATGTGTTTAGGGGCCATGTTTTTGTTTACGCACATAAGTGTAAATGACCTTTTTGCTTACACATCTTCTATCTTGTAAGCCTCCTGTGTTGCGGAATATTATAGTCCAGAATGGTACAGTATTTACAATACTATGTGCTTCAGAGCTGAAATCTCCGTTATTCTTAGATCAATGTGTACAAAGCTCAACATACCTCTCCAAACCTTGTGTATTGCGTGTCTATATATTGTCTACACTCGTACACTCGCACACTCGTACACACACTCGTACACTCGTACACTCGCACGCACACTCGCACGCACACTCGTGTACACACACTCTTGTACACACACTCTTGTACACATACACACACTCTTGTACACATACACACACTCTTGTACACATACACACACTCTTGTACACATACACACACACACACACGTACACACACACGTACACACACACACACACCTTCTCATTCAAAGAGTTTTCTTTATTTTCAGGACTCTGAAAATTGTAGATTCACATTAAAGGCATCAAAACTATGAATTAACACATGAATGAAATACTGAACAAAAAAGTGTGAAACTGAAAATATGTCTTATATTCTAGGTTCTTCAAAGTAGCCACCTTTTGCTTTGATTACTACTTTGCACACTCTTGGCATTCTCTTGATGAGCTTCAAGAGGTAGTCACCGGAAATGGTCTTCCAACAGTCTTGAAGGAGTTCCCAGAGATGCTTAGCACTTGTTGGCCCTTTTGCCTTCACTCTGCGGTCCAGCTCACCCCAAACCATCTCGATCGGGTTCAGGTCTGGTGACTGTGGAGGCCAGGTCATCTGGCGTAGCACCCCATCACTCCCCTTCTTAGTCAATAGCCCTTACACAGCCTGGAGGTGTGTTTGGGGTCATTGTCCTGTTGAAAAATAAATGATGGTCCAACTAAACGCAAACCAGATGAAATGGCACGCCGCTGCAAGATTCTGTGGTAGCCATGCTGGTTCTGTATGCCTTCAATTTTGAATAACTCCCCAACAGTGTCAGCAGCAAAGCCCCCCCACACCATCACACCTCCTCCTCCATGCTTCACGGTGGGAACCAGGCATGTAGAGTCCATCCGTTCACCTTTTCTACTAAGACACGGTGGTTGGATCCAAAGATCTCAAATTTGGTCTCCTCAGACCAAAGCACAGATTTCCACTGGTCTAATGTCCATTCCTTGTGTTCTTTGGCCCAAACAAGTCTCTTCTGCTTGTTGCCTGTCCTTAGCAGTGGTTTCCCTGCAGCTATTTTACCATGAAGGCCTGCTGCACAAAGTCTCCTCTTAACAGTTGTTCTAGAGATGAGGTGTGTCCAAACTTTTGGTCTGTATATATATATATATATATATATATATATATATATATATATATATATATATATATATATATATATAATCTCTATCTCTATCCACACACCACAGTCATACCAAGTTGTTTCCTCATCAGTGACCGCGATGTCACAAAGGTCCTTAAGCAGCTTTATCAGGATATGAACACTGAGGACCCTCTGAACTTGCCCAGTTTACTCCCCCCCCCCCCCCCCCCCCCCCTACCAGCTTGTCTCCTCATCAGCTTAGACTCTTGCAATTGAGACCTTTGGTGACTACAGTCACATGAGTGATGTCACAAAGGTCCTTAAGTAGTCGTATTGTGTTATATACACTGGGGACCCTGTTAAATTGCCCAGTTTACTTTCCTTTCTCCCTGCCAGTCCTGCACACCAGCCTGTCTTCTCATCAGCTTTAAGGTGGTGTCACACACGGCAACGCAGCAGCGATCTGACCTTATCAGGATCGCTGCTGCGTCGTTACATGGTTGCTGGTGAGCTGTCAAACAGGCAGATCTCACCAGTGACCAGCCCCCAGCTGGCAGCGACGCTTGGAAGCGTAACTAAGGTAAATATCGGGTAACCAAGGAAAGCACTTCTCTTGGTTACCCGATATTTACCTTCGTTACCAGCGTCCGCCGCTCTCACGCTGCCAGTGCCGGCTCCCTGTTCCCTGCACTTCTAGCCAGTGTACACATCGGGTTAATTACCCGATGTGTACTCCAGCTACGTGTGCAGAGAGCAGGAGCCGGCACGGACAGCGTGAGAGCGGCGGACGCTAGTAACTAAGGTAAATATCGGGTAACCAAGGAAAGGACTTCTTGGTTACCCGATGTTTACTGTGGTTACAGCTTACCGCAGGCTTCCAGACGCCGGCTCCCTGCTCGCTTCAGTTCGTCGCTATCACACACAGCGATGTGCGCTTCACAGCGGGAGAGCAACGTCCAAAAAATGAAGCCGGACATTCAGCAACGACCGGCGACCTCACAGCAGGGGCCAGGTCGTTG
Organism: Anomaloglossus baeobatrachus; assembly: GCF_048569485.1. Lineage (NCBI taxonomy): Eukaryota > Metazoa > Chordata > Amphibia > Anura > Aromobatidae > Anomaloglossus > Anomaloglossus baeobatrachus. The sequence goes on along the minus strand of NC_134354.1, from coordinate 46,285,260 downwards.
CTGGATGTCACACACTGCGACGGGACGTCGCTGCTATGTCACAGAAAATGGTGACTTAGCAGCGACGTCGTTGTCGTCGTCGCTATGTGTGACACCACCTTTAGACTCTTGCAATTAAGAGACCATTGGTGACCACAGTCACATGACCATGATGTGACAAAGGTCCTTAAGCAGTGTTATCAGGATATAAATGCTGGCGGCATATATATATATATAAATTGCCCTACTCTCCCATCCCCCTAATGCCAGTCCTGCATATCAGTCTGTCTCCTATTTAGTTCTTTTAGACTCCTTTAATTTACAGGCCTTTTGGTTACCGCACGGTCACATGACTGAAGTCACCAAAGGTCCTTAAAAAATCTTAAACTCTGAATACAAACGCTGGGGTCCCTAAGAATGGGGGCCTTGATAAATTGCAGCTTAAATCCCCCTAATGTTGGCCCAAATTGTAACTAGGGCTTATTTTTAGAATGGGGCTTAGTCCAAAAAGCCTGTAAAATCATTCTAGGGCTTGTTTTTGGGGACACTCTAGCAGGAAAAAATGAAATGTGGCCACATACCCCACATAGCGGCCGAGTGACTACATTTGTCATGAAATCTTAACACCTCTGAGGGCAAATCCAACATCCCCGATCCTTGGCCATCTCCACATGAACGAGGCCCTCTGTTTAGACAGCTTACATCTGTGTATGGGGGTATCTTATATCCCGTAAAGTAATGGCATATCATTACGGATAACCAAAAACAACCAGCAGCATTGTGAGTACAGCTCCGGAGTATAAGGCAGACTGCAAATCTGGATCAATACTAGATATTTTCTATTATATTCCACTTTAATTGATTTTCTACATAGCTTGTGTAGACGTCTTATCACTTACACCACATGCAGCATCTCCTCCATCCTAGATGAGGGCAGATTGGACCCTTCTTGTGCGAGAAAGACATGCGGATGTTGGGAGAGATTTGTGGTTTTGCTTTATGGCAAGTATTGTGGTGCTGCACAGGTTAAACGCTGTTAATTAGGATGCACATGTTGACATTGCGTGTAATACCGCTGAGATGCCGCTGTTTGTTTTCTCTTGGCATCCGGTTATGCAACTTCTGCAGGAGTATTAAACGGTGCACAATGCGCTGCTGTCCTGGGAGGGCCAATTTACAGAGTAATGAGACGCCATCAGGCCGCTCCTCCAGATAAACTGCGTATACTGACACTGAAATGTTCTGCAACCACCTTCTCATAAGGAGCACCGTACTTAAAGGGGATGTCCTCTTTGAAGGCACGTAGTGGGTTTTTTGTTTTTTTTCTTATTTTTCAGCTTTTAGCTTGGCTGATTGTCTGCAGCGCTGTCAACATGACATTACCGCTGCAGCTAATCAAGAAAGACCATAGACTCATTACTGGACACGGAGAGGGTAAGTAATTTTGCTTATTTTATACATAAAGGAGCCTATGCACCAAAAATTATTTGGAATTGGACAATCCCTTTAAATTAACATAGCACTAAGAGGTTAGTTGGTCTCATCCCCCTCCAGGAAACACTCTGGAATACACCCTAGTGCCATAAAAGAGAATACCTTTTTTTTTTTTTTTTTTTTTTTGGCAGTGGGGCTATGATTATTCTTTTCTATTAGGCTATGTGTCCACGCTGCGGAAAATGCGCGGATTTTGCCGCAAATTTCCCGAAAATCTGCAGCACAGGCACTTCCCAGCCATTTCTATGGCATTTTGGAAATGCTGTGCCCATGCTGCAGATTTTTCCGCAGCGGATTTCGTGCGGATTTTGATCCGGAAAAATCTGCAACATGTCAATTATTGTTGCGGATTTTCATCCGGATTTTGCCTTTAAAATTGAAAAAAGAAAAAAAAAAATCACAAAATCCGCGGCAAATCCGCACCTGCGGATTGTGCGGGAAAGCTGCTGATTTTGATGCAGAAAAATCCGCAGCTACATTCTCCCGTGGACACATGGCCTTAGGCTGCTTTCACACATCCGGTTTTAGCAATGCGGTTAAATCCGGCTCTAAAACCTATGCAGCGAATAAACCGCATCCTTTGCATAAGTTTTTTTTACATGCGGCCCGTCCGGTTTTTGCTACTGAGCATGCTAAGGCTATGTGCGCACTAGAAATGTGAAGTTTCTCAAGAAAATTTCTTGAGAAACTTCTGCCAGTGAAAGATTTCCGGACCTGCGGAAAAAATCCGCACCAAATCCGCATGCGTTTTTGCCGCGGATTTGCCGCGAATTTGCCGCGAATTTGCCGCAGATTTACCGCAGGTTTGTCCCTGCAATAAATAATAAAGATAATCGATAGACAGATAATGGATAGAGGGAAAGATGGATAGATGAATAGATAGATAGATAGAGGGATAGATAGATAGATGGATAGATAGATAGAGGGATAGATGGATAGATAGATAGAGGGATAGATGGATAGATAGATGGATAGATAGATAGATAGATAGATGGATAGATAGATGGATAGATAGATAGATAGATAGAGGGATAGATAGATAGATAGATAGATGAGAAAAACCTATATAATGTTCCACCTCCCTGCATTTTCTAAGCTGGCACCCTTTAGTGACTTTCATGTGGCACTTAGGCTACTTTCACACCTCCGGTTTTTGCTATGCGGCACAATCCGGCACTTTGCATGAAAATCGCAACCGGTTTTTTTTGCTGCCGGTTGCGATTTTCCTGCATAGACTTTAATTAGTGCCGCATTGTGCCGCATGGCCTTGCGTTCCGTCCGTTTTTTGCCGCATGCGGCAGATGTAGCCGATGCGGCGGCCGGATGGAACGTTGCCTGGCACGTTTTTTCGTGCGGCAAAAAAAACCGCATCGCGCCGCATTCGGCCGATGCGGCACATTTTTCAATACATGCCTATGGCGGCCGGATGCGGCGCGATGCGGCAATAACCGCATCCGGCCGCCGCATGCGGTTTTTGCCACTGCGCATGCTCAGTAGCATGCCGCAAGCGGCAAAAACCGGACTGGCCGCAAAGGAAAAACCTATGCAAAGGATGCGGTGTTTTCACCGCATCCGTTGCATAGCTTGCACAGCCGGATTGAGCCGCAGAGCTCAAGCCGGATGTGTGAAAGTAGCCTAAAGGGTGCTTAGCCTTGTATTTAGCCATAAAATAAATAATTAAAAAAAAATGACGTGAGGTCCCCCCATTTTTTGTAGCCAGCTAGGGTAAAGCAGACGGCTGCAGCCTGCAGACCACCGCTGGCAGCTTCACCTTGGCTGATAATCCAAAACAGTGGGCACCCCACGCTGTTATTTTAAATTATATAAATAATTTAAAACAAAAAATGTGGGGTCCCCCCCATATTGGATCACCAGCCAAGGTAAAGCGGACAGCTGGGGTCTGATATTCTCAGACTAGGGAGGTCCACTGTTATTGGACACTCCCCAGCCTAAAAATAGCAGGCCGCAGCCGCCCCAGAAGTGGCGCATCCATTAGACGTGCCAATCCTGGCGCTTTGCCCCAGCTCATCCCGCGCCCTGGTGCGTTGGCAAACGGGGTAATATATGGGGTTGATGCCAGATGTGTAATGTCACCTGGCATCAAGCCCTGGGGTTGGTGAGGTCAGGCGTCTATCAGATACCCGACATCACCAACCCAGTCAGTAATAATTAAAAAATAGACAACAAAAAAAGTTTTATTTGAAAAAACACTCCCCAAAACATTCCCTCTTTAACCAATTTATTGAAAAGAGCACAATCAATTCCACGTCCGGCGTAATCCAATAAGGGGGGGGGGCACGGCGATCCATACCATAGTCGCTGTCCCAGTCAATGAAAAACAGAATGTTCCCCATTGGCTGGGAGAGCAATGCAGTGACCTGAGCTAACATCAATAGGTCAGCTCAGGTCACTGCAGGGGATGACGAGCGCTGCCATCAGGAGCATAGATGAGATCATTACCTTCTGTGATCATCTCCTGTACTGCTGACGTCAGCGCTGTCACTGACTTATCGCGAGAGCCCGTGACGTCACCGCTAGTGACAGTCTCGGGCCGCTCGCGAGTCGGCCCTAGACAGCAGTGACAGCGCTGACGTCAGGAGGCAGGAGATCGTCACAGCAGGTAATGATCTCACCTCCTGACAGCAGCGATCGTCATCCCCGCGGCTCCCAGCACTGCAGGATGTCCGTGTCTGCCTGCGCTTCAGCGTGACAGGCTGCTGACACTGCGGGCAGACACTGACACTGCAGTGCAGGCAGCCGCGAGGCCGGAGCAGGACACACACTGCACAGACACCTGGAGGTCGCACGGAAGTGCTTCTGTGCGGCGTCCAGGGAGTGTGACGTGTGTTTCCTCTGCTCCTCTTCCTGGCATAATGACATCGCTTCCTGCAAAACCGCAGGCAGCGATGGGCATTACCGCAGGTAAATCGCGGCTATTCCGGTGGTATACCGCACATCATTGCTACCTGCGGAATACCCCCGGAATACCGCAGGTACCTGCGGAAATTAATGGACATGCACATTTTCTCAAGAAAGTTTCTCGAGAAAATTTTCTCAAGAAATTTTCTTGAGAAAAATCCGCACAGTGCGCACAGCTATTTTTTTTTTCTCATTGAATTTCATGGGAAATGTCTGCACAAAGATTGCAGACATTTCTCAAGAAATTTCCGGGGCAAATCCGCGGGAAAAACGGTCTAGTGCGCACATAGCCTTAGTCTAAAAAAACCGCATTTGGCGACCGGATGTGGTTTTTGCCGCATCTGGCGTCCATAGGCATGCATTGGAAAAAGCGCCGCATCAGATGGCCAGGCAACGTTCCATCCGGCCGCCGCATCCGGCAAAACCCGGACCGAACACAAGGCCATGCAGCACAATCCGGCACTAATGAAAGTCTATGCGGAAAAAACGCAACCGGCGGCAAAAAAACCCTAAACGGTTGCGTTTTTCCTGCAAAGAGCCGGATTGTGCCGCACAGCCAAAACCGGATGTGTGAAAGCAGCCTAACTTGCCACCCATTCCTTCTCAACAGCACTCTGTCAGCACTATAGGTGCTGGAACTTTCTTTCCCCTTCCCAGCATGCATTGTTCTCAATGTGTCCAATGGCTTGCCTAACTTGAACTAAGTCTGCCTTTAATAATAATAATAATAATCTTTATTTCTATAGCGCCAACATATTCCGCAGCGCTTTACAATTCAGGAGGAACATATACATATCATATACATAAACATATACAAACAAGTAACAATTATAGAGGCTACAATATTTAAAAGGAAAAATGGCAACCCTGCTCGTGAGAGCTTACAATCTACAATGAGATGGGGGGAGGGGCAAGGTACAAGTGTTTATTTAAAATGACAATCCAGCCAGCTCATGGGGGATAGATGATGGCTTCCTGGACCAGTTGGCAGGAGCCTTGAGATGCATTTGGGTGCCAAGGAGTTTGACGTGGGGTTATGTTCTGAGAAGTTGTAGAGGGATTATGTGAAATTAGTTTGGCTAGGGAGTGTGATAGGCCGCCCTAAAAAGATGCCTTTGTTTATATCCAGATGCAGTTTGATAGATAGGAAAGAAGGAGCTTTGTCCCTTCTTGTAGGATGGACAAAGATGGAGTAGTTGTGCCAATTGCACCTCCATTTCCCAAAAGGTTTGTGCTCTGGTTGCTGTAGTCTTCCAGCTGCTGGTGGCCACATGTGTCTAGGGAGCGCCCTCTGCAGGACAAATGTTGAACTAAATTGTGCTTATTTGTATACATAAGTCACGAAATACTTGTCAATATGGATTCTGCCAGAAAGTAAACTAATACAAGCGCGGGAGACCAGATGGAGAAAAGTATTTAAAAAAAAAAAAATAATGTGCCTGTCAAAGATGCTATATAGCTGGCCCTGCAATTTTGTTCTATTTTTCTGGTGTAAATTATAGTGAATGGTAGGCTATGCCATCCCAACGAAGCCACGTCCACCTTTAGGCCTCTTTTACAACGTCCGTGAAAATCATGCACGTTTTTCACGGACGTGTCAAAGGTACGTATTGCCCTCGGTGTGCTGTGTGCATGCCCTACATGTGTTTTCCGTGTGTTATCCGTGATAACACACGGAGAACGGGAACTTTCTACTCACCTGTCCCTGGCGTCGCGGTCCGTGGTGCTGACCTTCGGTCTCCAGCCCTGCCGACTCCCCGCTGTTGCGGCTTCCGGCCGCAGTGAAGTGACTATTAAATGAGCATAATGAGCGGCGGTCGGCAGCAATTGACAGCAGCGGCAGAGACAGGAGGGCAGGAGAAGGTGAGTAATGTTGTTTGTTTTTTTTTTGTTTTTTCTCGTAGACACGTCTTTTCTCCGGTGCGTGTCACACGGAACACATCCGTGTGGTCTGTGTGTTACGTGTGACCCGATTGCATTCCGTGTCACACCCGTGATGCCGGAGATAAAATGGACATGTCGGCGTGCGAAACAAATGGACACACATATGTACGGAACGGACACACATTCCATGCAAAAATACATACGTGTGTCCGCCACCATAGGAAGACATAGGTCTACATGTGTACGTGTCTCCAGTACGTGAGGAAACGGACCATACATGTATCTGAGGCACGTACGTGTGAAAGAGGCCTTACAGAAAGTATAAAGGTAGACTGGGGGGGTAGAATCCGTGCCCATTACGGTCCCATTTTAAAAAAAAAAAAAAATTCAGAGAAACTTCTACGACCACTACACCATGTCCAGGACTTCTGGCATTCTTCTATCTGCTGGTTGTTGGGGGTGTCATGTTGGATCCCCTAGTGATCTGATCACATACTGATGACCCTTCCTATGGAAAAGTCATGTTCAGATTACCGACTAGCGGCACTAAAGGAAAGCCTGATCTGCAGTCGTTTAACACCTTGATTGCACATGCAGACAATCCACAATGAATAATCAGTAGTGAAAAGTTGTGTCCATTGGGTCTAACTGTTCTCAGCAGCACGTTTTCCCAGGATGTGCTGCCGAGAATGATTGATTATTCTTAAGCAAGCAAAATGCTCCTATATTGCAAGATTGTGAAACGAGCGGTCCAATTAGTGATGTTCTGTCATTTTAGCGCGTTATCGGACCTCCCAACAATCGGACTCATGGACTTATGGCCTATCCTATTGAAATATTAAACCATTTTCAGAGTTATGAATCCTTTCGCTGATCCTTCTTTCTCTGATTGATCCCTCACATGTCACCTTCTCTGTCCTGGAGCCCTCGGATCACGTTTTTTTGGAGCCGTCTGTTCCTTTAATCATCCTCCAAGCTCCCTGAACGCGGTGCAGATTTATTACACCCCTGCAGCCAGGTCTCTCTCCTGTCCGCCTTGATTTTTGCGGAATATGTCGTCTTCCCCTTCCTGTTTGGCTCAATCTTCTGTAATTTTCTGCGACTGATGTTTTTTAGACCTTATAATTACATTTCGCTCAATGGCACTGTTTTCACGAGGGATAAATGATGTCACCTGACAGATTTACTGCCCCTCTTTATGGCTTTCATAGATTTCTTCGGTTATGTTGAAGGCTTGTCCTCCGGGAAATCCTACAGGAACACAAACTGCTCCAATGTTTATGATCCAATATAGCTGCCTATAACAATGGGGTGAAAAAAAAGGGCTATAGTGGATATAGGGGTTACAATTGTACCCAGGCTCTGACGCCAATTGGGGTCCATAAAAGTCCTTTTGGGTCATAAGATAAGATCTTTAATAGCTGGAGGCCCTGTTGGTGTTTTTTTGCATCGGGGGTCCACAAACCTTACTGATAGTGTATATTGCATTAGAAAACCAGATGTCAGTCTGTGGGCATCGAATGATCACTTTTGGGAACATTTATCACCACCATCCCTTCAACGGAGTTAGCGTATGCTCATAAATCACCACAGAGCTTTTTACAAAAAAATAAGCGTTTTAAACTCATAACTGAGCTCACTGACAGATTCTCAGATAACTCATTCTGAAGCCATGGAAGTGAAACGCCTGTAAAATCCAAAAGGTAAAGGATCTTTAATGAAACCCAACTGCAAAAAATAATTTTGTAACCCTAATAAATTTACTATTGACTTGAATTTCATCCAATCCACACAGAGAAATCAAATCCATAATGTCCATAAATTTTAGTGGTGTGTAATAATGAGAAATGACATGTCACTGAAATATATTTAATGCGTCATACAAAAGCAGTTATTTGTGTCAATCGCATAAAGACTCCTGTATGGAGAAACTAGTCGCATGCATTGCTCAGGTGAGATTTTGGACCATTCTACCACACAAACACTTAGAGCCCGGGACCTTCAGGATGTTTTCTATGAATCGAGCTTCCGTTCCTTCCATATCTGGTTAGCGGCTCGGCCATTAGTGTCTTTGTGTCCATTTTATTGGCCACCAGTTGGACCACCAGATATTAATTTTCACTTAGTGGCAAGATTGTTTTCTAATACATTATTTTTGTTTTGTGTTCACTTCCCCCCCCCCCTCACCCTCATTTACGGCTTTGCAAATTCACCGAGCCATGAGTGTATAACAATGGAAGCAAGTTCACTAACCAGACCCTGAGTAGGCGGTTTCTGCCCCCCCTTCGAGTAGGCGGTTTCTGCCCCCCCTTCGAGTAGGCGGTTTCTGCCCCCCCTTCGAGTAGGCGGTTTCTGCCCCCCCTTCGAGTAGGCGGTTTCTGCCCCCCCTTCGAGTAGGCGGTTTCTGCCCCCCCTTCGAGTAGGCGGTTTCTGCCCCCCCTTCGAGTAGGCGGTTTCTGCCCCCCCTTCGAGTAGGCGGTTTCTGCCCCCCCTTCGAGTAGGCGGTTTCTGCCCCCCCTTCGAGTAGGCGGTTTCTGCCCCCCCTTCGAGTAGGCGGTTTCTGCCCCCCCTTCGAGTAGGCGGTTTCTGCCCCCCCTTCGAATAGGCGGTTTCTGCCCCCCCTTCGAGTAGGCGGTTTCTGCCCCCCCTTCGAGTAGGCGGTTTCTGCCCCCCCTTCGAGTAGGCGGTTTCTGCCCCCCCTTCGAGTAGGCGGTTTCTGCCCCCCCCTTCGAGTAGGCGGTTTCTGCCCCCCCCTTCGAGTAGGCGGTTTCTGCCCCCCCCTTCGAGTAGGCGGTTTCTGCCCCCCCTTCGAGTAGGCGGTTTCTGCCCCCCCTTCGAGTAGGCGGTTTCTGCCCCCCCCTTCGAGTAGGCGGTTTCTGCCCCCCCCCTTCGAGTAGGCGGTTTCTGCCCCCCCTTCGAGTAGGCGGTTTCTGCCCCCCCTTTGAGTAGGCGGTTTCTGCCCCCCCTTTGAGTAGGCGGTTTCTGCCCCCCCTTTGAGTAGGCGGTTTCTGCCCCCCCTTCGAGTAGGCGGCTTCCTGGCCCCCAAGTATATTGCTAGCTTGATCTCCAATGGCTTCTACTCCATGTTTCATTTTTATTGGCAAGACCTTATATTTGGCCATGTCACTATTCCATAGGGTTCTCTTTAAGGAATTGCACTTGTATGGAACTTAAAAGCATAAAGTAATTCTGAGCCTATACAATCTGTAAACATAAATTACATTTTCCTGTTAGCTTTTTACTTTTTCTTTCTTGCAATCAATGCGAATTGATTTTTTTGGCCCCACGGCACACTTTCATTAGCATAAAAACCTTGACTATTTCTTGCCATCAAAAGATGTTCTGTAAGTTAAAAAAACAAAACTTCTGGAGTATTAATTAAATACCTGCAATGTTTGATCATCAGGGAAGGAGGGTGGCGGAGATAATGTAAGAGGGGATTTACTGAATGCAGAAAGCTCGGAGACCGCCTGTACGAGAGGAACGTGTCTGCAGGGACTGCCGAGGGCAAAGAACCGAAACATACGTCGTCTTCTCAGTTCCTGAAATGGTTTGAAGACTTTTGGGACGAGCTGCTCATCATTTCTTTTTTTTTTTTTCTTTTTTTGAACTGTAAGCTAGAAGATATTGTCTTAAAATAGCTCGTTGTAAAACTTTTAGGCTTCTCATTAAGGGTAATTGTGTATTCCGCTTCCTACTCTTCAGCCGCCTCTTGATGGCTTATGACAGCCCGCGAGGGTTCTCCATTTACTGATCACTTCTTGTGTAGTGGAGAGGATTTTCTTTTCTTTATTTTTGAGGAAGAAATGTACTTGACCTTGCCAGAACTCGTTTTTGTGGCATTTTATCACAATTTCATAAAAAAAAAAAAATCAAAAAATTACCTGTAATAAAACAAACCCCCATCTGTCCATGCACCACCTTCCATTGAGCCTGTGATGGGCGTGTGTTCTACGCAGCAGCCAATCATTAGGCAGGAGGCGGAGTTCAGACTTTTTTTGTAGGGGTTGTAGTGACGGATCAAAGCTGTGGGGGGTGGGTAGTTTCGGAGGTGGCGGGAGGTGTGGGGGGGGGGTGAGTGGTGGTGGGTAGTTTCGGAGGTGGGGGGGTGGGTGAGTGGTGGCGGGTGGTGTCGGCGGGGAGTGGATGAGTGGTGGCGGGGGTTGTTGGGAGGGAGTGGTGGTAGAGGATATGGAGTGTGCATGTTTGCTTGCTTGTTTTTGTTTTCTTCTTCATAAAACGACCTAATCCTACCTCCAGATACAAGAAACAAGAGGCCAAACCAGCCAATGCTTGGGTGGGGATTGATCAGCCGGTCTATTGGCGATTATTGCTCCTCCGACAGATGTTACAGCTGCTCTACTGCCTGTCAGATGATGGCGGCTGATTCATCCCTCCAGAGAGCACATTTCTACTCCTCCGCAGTCCATTGGTGATGTGCTTTACATCACTCCAGCCCACACTTGGCATTGAGCACTGGGATCTCTGGCTTGTGTGAGGCTGTATGTCCATGGAAACCCAGTCCATTGAGGCTCCCGATGCTTTTAGTAGAAACAACATAGTAAACCCTTCTATTTAAAGCTGAGAAGTCACGATTTCACCAAACTGCATACATGGAATAGATATTAGACCTGATGAGGCTGGTGTATTTACAGCCTTTCTCATTTTTTATTTATTTATTTTTTTTTTTAATTTCAAAGAAACATTTGAATATTTAACATTTCAAAGTCCAGTTTCAAACTAAAGCCCTCATCTAGCCTGGTTAACAGCTGTGGGTTGCACTGAGCAGTGTGAGATTTTCAGCAGCAGGGAGGAGGGACATTGAGGACCTTGTCAATCAATCTAGGTTGTCAGTCTAGCAAATCAACTGAAGCCCTCACCATCCAACCTCATTAACAGCTGCAGATTACACTGAGCAGTGACATTTTCAGCGGCAGACAGGAGGGACGCTGAGGACCTTTTCGATCAATCTAGGTTCAGTCCAGCAACCAACTGAAGCCCTCACCAGATGTGAGTTGCACTGAGCAGTGTGAGATTATAAGGAGGAGGGACCTTGAGGACCTTGTCAGTCAGTCTAGGTTGTCAGATTACACAGCTACCCAGTTTGCGACTCCAGTAGTTGATGCGTCACTAGTCTTCTTGGCTTACTGACCTCTACTAGCTTGTCCTAATGGTAGTCTTAAGTATAGAGACCAAGCTGGGTGCTTGGGGATGTCTTGGTACGAGACGCAGAAGGAGGCGCAGACTAAACATTTTTCTATACAGGTAGTAAGACCTGCTGTGGGAAAAATGGGTTGGGAAACCAGTGGCCGGTCTAGACCTCGCAGTCCACACTCGGACCAAAATCCGTAATGAGTCCACCGAGGACAAGACTATTATTTATGTTTCTGGTCTCTTCTGTGTATGTTAATAAATCAGCGCCACGCACAATTCAGCAGAGCTAAATGCAGATGTCGGAGGATGTGTTGTGTTGTAGCAGGCGGCCATGTCCTCCTGTCCTGCAGAGACCCCGTCGTCTTCCACCTCAGCGGAGTGATGGCCTCACGTTCTCGCAGGTCCCCGTCGCTGGGATTCCCCCGGGATACTCTTTTCATGTCGGCCATGCCGCCTGCTCGGACTTGTTAAGTCTTTCCTGTTTCCCCGGCACCATTCATTTTTAATGTCGTAATCTTGTAACCTGGATCACAACAGCTGTGAAAGCATTTTTCCATTTTGTCTTGGTCAGGAAAAAAACATCCTGTGAGTGTTGTCACCCGTGAGATTTATGATTCAGTAAGAGTGCGGCGCGGTGTCCAAAACCTCGTTGTTTTTTGTTTTTTTTTGTTTTCTGAAATTTTTTTTTTTTTTTTTTGTCCTTTTGACATCTCCAGTTGGAGAATATTTTAAAAAGAGCTAATTTTAGCCAAGAGGGAATTTGGGTATATAGATGTAACCGATCGTAATGCACTTGACCATATTCTGGTTCTGTAACATAAGAAGGTGGTAAAAGTCATGAAAAAGACTTTGCTGAGGTCATATAGAAATTCTAATGCATGGATGTGTACCGCCCCGAGCTGCTCTGATCCGGGCTTGTCGGTGGGTGGCTCGAGCGCCTCCGGATTCGGGGGTCATGTTGCTCTGAAGGGAGGCTGGCGCTACGTGAGGGGGTTTCGGTGGGGAGGTTCACGGCCGGAGCCGCGGTTTTGGGTTTAAGTTCGTGACTCCACCCACGCGTCGTAGTGAGTGTGGACACCACCGCTGCCGTTGACTAGGCTCCTGGGGACTGTGTTGTGCAGCCAGGTGTTGACCCCTCTGTGGGTAGGTAGTTGATGGTCCCGGGGCCTGGTTGTTGGGGTTAGGATGTGGGGGTGTGGGCATGTTGGCATGATGCGGGGCAGTGCGTGGCCCGAGAGCACTGTTGTTCTCACTATGACAGATACTCCGGAGTCTCTGGTGAACCAAAAAGATGGTGGTCGGTGCCCGCAGCCGGCTGCGTCTGGTCCCCCACACGGTTTCGTGGTCACGGCCTTTCTCCTGCACCTCGTTTGTAGATTTTGACTGCCTGCGCCTCAGCGACGGGAGTCCGCTCCCCGGCTTTGTGTGTGTCTGGAGAGCCCGTTTGCCCGCAGACGCTGGCCCGTGGGATCTCTCTGCCTGAGTGGTCGCTTCCTATCTCCCTCGTTGGGCTGTTGTCTTCAGTCGGGACTTGGGTGGGAAAGGACCAAGGTCCCGACCTCAATCAGTGAATTTCACTCCGTCAAGTGGTTTCTGGGCCTCATTCTGGGTCTGAGTACCCCTCCTGGTGCTCCGGTTTCCAGTTGGTTCCCCGGTTTGGTACCGGCAGGTCACTACCCTGTCCTGGTCCCTTACGCTTCCACCAGCCGTCTTCCCGGCTCCTGCAGGCGGCAACCACCGTCTGCCTCCTGGTCACAGGGTATCTGGGCTACGACCCAGATCCCCGACAGACGTTTTCTCCTTCTCGTCTACTCTCCTCTCATCCCTAACTTCATCTTCTTGCTTTTCCCGCCTCAGGCTATCCGAACTCCTCGGTGGGCGTGGCCAACTTCCTGGCTCCGCCCCAGGTTTGAACGTCAAAGTCTGAGAGGGGTGACTCAGGGTTTTTAGGTTGGGTGCTGTTACCGTCTTAGGGGACTGGTGTTTGTGCAAGGGCCAGTCTGTGACTACCTGGCTAGTCCAGGGTATCACATTGACACAACGCCGCGTTCCAGTCTTCATCCATCTCTGCTGCATACTAGAAAACTGAAGACTAAACTTGGATGATCATACGACTACATGGTTTCCGACTTCTGTCCATCTAGTACGGTTGGAGATCATTTGATGCGCCAAACTGACTCTCTAGAGCAGTGGTTTCCAAACTAAGTCCTCATGGCCCCCAACAGGTCATGTTTTCAGGATTTCCATAGTATTGCACAGCTTAGAATTCAATCACCTGTTCAATGCTAAGAAAATCCTGAAAACATGACCTATTATTGGCCAAAAGTATTGTATTGTATTGTGGGAAACGCTGATTTCTAGATCAAAATTGATTTTATTTACTTTTTTAGGACCATTGATGTCTGAAATGGCTCATCAGAACCTGGCAAATACATATTCACAGCAGAAATGATCACTCTGGGTCCCACTGATGGCACCTTCACCGATCCAATGATCAAGGCTCTTAAAGAGGATCAACCACCAGGATTTTCCTATATAATCTAAAGCCAGTGCTATACTAGCACAGTCATGCTGATTGTATACATACCTTTTAGTTGTGAGATCGGATGTATAGTTTATTTAATACAGGAAAGTAAAATTTGTGAAATGCACGGTTACTTGATTGATAGGTGCTGCAGAATATCTAATAGGTGGGTCGAGTTTTGCTTGTTGTTCCCGCCCTTCTTCCTGACTGTCCTTCCTCTCCCTGTCCTGTTATTACATGGGGTAGGAAGGACAGGCAGGTAGAAGGCTGGGAATAACTATCAAAGCTCGACCCACCTATTAGATATTAGATATTCTGTAGTTGCCATTAATCAAATAACAGTGTATTTTATAAACTTTACTTGCCTGTATTTCAGAAAGTATACATCCGACCTCACAACTAAAGGCATGTATAGAATCAGCCTGATAGTGCCAGTATAGCGCTGGCTTTATTTTGTAAAGAAAATCCTGGTGGCTGGTCGTCTTTAAGTTAGCCATTTCAATAGAGAGAGGGCTCAGCTTGTGTGCCAACACTTCAATCATTGTTTTTGTAGCCAAGAGATTCACATTTACTTGACCCTTAGTCAGCGATTGGAGAAGAGTCGCTCGTGCGAAGTCTAGGCTTGATTTTACATTTTGCTCGTTTGTGCCCCTTTCACTGGAGGTTGGACCCCAACAATGACCGCCTATCATATGTACAGGTGATATCTTGCCACGTGGCATGGTGTGTAATCTTCATTGGCTTGAATATAAACCTGTAATGGAATACTTGGTACAATGGTATTTAGTTTATCCAGAAACTGCACAATTTAAATTTGTACCATTTTTTAACATTTTTTTTAATCCAGTTTTTCCGGAGTTATTCCAGAATCTATTTATTTTTTTCACATTTTCTACCTTTTTGCTTTCCAGACCCTATAATCATATAACTTATCTAAAGTAACCCAAAAAGTCCTCACCCATAGTTAACTGGATAAAAAGGATAGGGGCTATCCAGGAATGACAATCATGGTCATAATTCATGCTTTTAGAAACAATTGGTGATTTAGTGCCTGGTGTTTCTGTTCTGGCTCAGTCTAGTGGAGCAGTCTCACAGGTGATACTCCATTGTGCCTGCTGCTATCCATCTACCCGCTGTACAGCGAGGACGGTGCTATCCCTCATGGTCCGTAATTTTGCACAGTAAGAGGATACCCACTATGGTAAAAAAAAATAGCGGGCATCTGCTGAGCATGTGCAACAACAACAACAACAAAAAATGGCTGGTGTCTACTGAGCATGTGCAACAAGAATAAAAAAGCTGGTGTTTAATGAGCATGTGAAACAAGAAAAAAGCTGGTGTCTACTGAGCATGTGCAAGAAGAAAAAAAAAAAGCTGCTGTCTACTGAGCATGTGGAACAAGAAAAAAAGCTGGTGTCTGAGCACGTGCAATAAGAAAAAGAAAAAAAAGCTGCTGTCTAATGAGCATGTGAAGCAAGAAAAATAGCTGGTGTCTACTGAGCACGTGCAACAAGAAAAACTGTCTACTGAGCATGTGCAACAACAAAAGAAAATGGCTGGTATCTACTGAGCATGTGCAACAAGAAAAAAAAGCTAATGAGCACGTGAAACAAGAAAAATAGCGGGTATCTACTGAGCACGTGCAACAAGAAAAACTCTACTGAGCATGTGCAACAACAAAAGAAAATGGCTGGTATCTACTGAGCATGTGCAACAAGAAAAAAAAGCTAATGAGCAAGTGAAACAAGAAAAATAGCGGGTATCTACTGAGCACGTGCAACCTGTGATAAAAGGACTACAGGACGTTGTCCATTGGCAAATGCCACTGACGTGGATTTTCAAGGGCTGATATCTGCATCAGCACTGAGCTCTTTTAGAAATTGATTGCATTTGACAATTTTTTTTTTTTTTTTTTTATCAAATCTTGAGCCACTGAGATTGTGGGAATAACCCTTCAAGGAAGGAACAGACAGCAGGAAAGAGAAATTGTAAGGACTTGAAGACTTTTAATAATCATCCTAATGTTGGCTCCTCCCCAATCACTGCCGACAGTGACGTGCAATATTTTAATGTTCTAGGATTCATTTGTTTGTCATTGAGGTTAGTCTTATGACTTTCAATCGCCATTACATCCTTTTGTGTACACGGGCGTCATCTGGTCATTTTCTAATATAGGCGGCATGAGAGGATGAAATGTACAAAAACCGGCACATTTCATTATAACGTTCGGCTTTGAGGGCCCCTGTCCGTCTCATTCCCGCTTGATCGATTTCTTGCGTTGGGGCAATTACTGCACAAGCTTCACACTGGACTTATTGGTTGCAAATTTTGTCTGCGTATTTTTTTTTTTTTTTTTTTTATTCAATGGACGGCAAAATAGATGAGATTATAATAAATCTTTGTGCTCTGTACATTCCTAACCGAGAAATTATTTTTTAAATCCACTCAATTTCTTCCTGCAAGTTTCACTGTATTGTAAAGGGGGGAAATCTGTTGCCTCCACTTCATATTAAAAGAATTTTCTGAAAAATTCCCCCCTCTGTTCAGGCGGCTGAACACATGAGTGGTCTATAACTTTGCAGCTTGGCTTTAGTCTTCTTGTGATCAACTCTGGCCTGTAATATCCTCCTAAAAGAGTGTCACGATTACTGGAAACAATTTATGTTCTCAAACATTGTTGTATTTATTGGTGCAAACCTATTGAACAGCTCTGCAAAAAAAAAAAAATGCTTTACAGAGGTATAAAAAAAAAAAAAAAAAAATTGGGGCCACCTAAGGATTTATTATTATTATTTGGAAATAATATAAGAATATAAATATAAATAATAAAAATCTAAATAATGATAATATAAACAATAATATTATTAATAATAACAATAATAATGACTAATAAAAAATGACTAACGACATTATTATTCATTGTCATTATTATTATTTTCTTTTAGTATTTATATTTATTATTTATATTATCATTATTTATTACTATTTCTTAATAAAATAGTAATAGTAGTATTACATATAAATAATACTACTATAAATAATATAAATTACTAACAATAATTATTATTATTCATGTCATTACTAGTCATTATTATAATTCATTATTATTACTATTTATATTATGTTTATATTATCATTCTTATATTATTTATTACTATTTATTAGTATTACTAATATCACTGACTATTATTATTAATTATTATGACTATTATGACTTATTTTTAGTTTGATTATTTTTAGTTTATTTTCTATTTTTAATTTTATTTTTTTTTCCCATTTCTGTGTTCTAGATTGTAAGGCCTCTGATATATTAATTTAGTCTCTTTTCTGTTACAGATCTTATATGCTGCGCTGTGCCTGAAATCCATGGACCCGTAAGTATAAAGCAAATCTAAATAATTTACGTGTATAAACCTCAGTATGACAGATGGGCTAATGAGGGGATGTGATTCTTTGCCTTAAAGTATGAAAAAATGCAAACTAAGAGGGTGCCACCATTAGAGATTAACCGAACACATACTTGGTGATTTAACCATTAAGAGACAAAGAAAAAGTTTGCAATTGCAAGAGGGATGATACTTCACCCATTTGCAAACTCAAAGGTAGCCTGGGACGTGTATGTAGTCTGATGCGCTGTCCTATTGAAGACAGGTGTAATCAACAAGGCATACAAAAACCGTGTACATGAGGAATACACAAGGCATACATAGAAAGGTAAAGCGTCCGTGCTTCTTCGATATCTTTACAATAGACGGGAGCAGTGGGTATAGAAATCACAGGAGTTTGCAAAGGTGATTGCAGCTGAAAGAACAAGATGATGGCAAACTCCAAGACCAAGTGACACCAAACTGAGTCCTCAAACAAAGCAATGACATTTCATAGTGAAACTGACAAACTAATTACAGATGTACTCCAAAGATCGCAAGTAATTAATAGGAATCATTCTTGATGTAACGTAATACGTTCTACTGTGAATATTAGGAGATGATTGTAAAGTATTCATGTTCTTGGTGAAGTCTGTGTTTTGCGTGAGTCTCCACTTCAGGGTCAGGTTCCCCTCCCTTCACCTATAGCAGCTTCCCTTTGCTGCGCTGCACATCGGGTTTTATAAGTTGCTCGGTATCCTCACTGATATCATCCAGGGCTTATACAGTCAACGTAGACACATGGCATCTGAGTATTAATTTAGTGTTGCGTTCAGAAACTTGGTCTTGGAGTTTGCCATCATCTTGTTCTTTCAGCTGCAATCACCTTTGCAAACTCCTGTGTTTCTATACACACTGCTCCCGTCTATTGTAAAGATTATGAACTTTATCAAGCAAAACAAAGAGTAGAAACGACGCTCTAGATATCCATGCATGAGAGGGAATAGTTTAATTTTTTTTTTTCTGCTTTTTGTAAAGGGTTGTCAATGTCTTTTAACATTGCTCCCCTATCCTTTTGGATGAGTCATCCGTGTCTGATCTGATCTATGGGGGTGCGACACTCAGCACCCCTGTCAATCAGCTACTCCTGGTGCCGCCAACGTTTGGATTAGTTACGGAGCGGCACAGCTCCTTTTGACAGAATAGTCGCCGCGGGCAGGTATTGTATTTCCGCCCTTGTGATTTTAAAAAGTGGGTGGATATGCAGTGCTCAAGCTGTGGGCCTCGACAGTTGACGGTGCTGTGCAGCTGAGTAGTTCTGGCTGGCGGCACCGGGATTAGCTGATCAGCGGGAGTGCCGTGTTTTTGTTTTTTTTGTTTCTGTTTTTTTTTTTTTTTCTTTTTTGATAACTCTTAGTTTCACGCACAATTGCTAAGTTCCCCTGAAAAACACAATGCCTAGAATTGGTTAAAGAATACTTGCGTCTCCATGACACATCAGCGATTTGTGAATTCTATACACGTTCTCCGCGCAGTAGATCGGCCCACTCAGTGCCGCTTTCTCCCGGCTGTATCATTGTCTTCTAGTGTTTTAGTAGTTTTGTAATGTTTATGCAATTTTTTTTTTTTTACCTCTTTTTTGTATAATAAACCAGCTTGTTATTTTTGGTGGCTTTTTTTTCTATAGTATTTTCAATGTTCACAGCACATTACAATCGGTTATATAATATCATACAATTGCCGCAGAACTCAGGGGCCGAGGTGTTTTTGTAATGTAGACCCCCCGCTATAGTATTGTGCTACCATAAATCGGGAGCGCGGGGTGAGCGGTTATGTAACTCCGACATATGAAGCTTCTGTGAAATCCTAGCAGGATGTATGGATTATGTAAATACTGTACTGTTTTTCCCTGTAGCGTGCGTTAGGTCTATAGAAATAACCCTCCATAACGCACAAAATAGGCAACACTGTAGTGGACCCATTATACCCACAGTTCACATATCAGGATTTTCAAGATAAAATTCCTTTTTGAAATTCTGTATTTATCTAAAAACAAGTGTTAAGTTAATGTAGTAAATTTATTTCTCGTTAAATGATTTTTTTCTTATATTTTTAACAATGGTGACTCTTCCTATTTTCCAGGTCATTGTATACGAGGGGCGATCCAAAAGTAATGATAATCAATAATAAACACAATGAAAATATTAAAAAAAAAAAATTTCTACATAGTCTCCTAACAAGTCTATACATTTAGTCTCTTTTCTAAACTTAAGCGGGCTTTACACGCTGCGACATCGCTAATGCGGAGTCGTTGGGGTCACGGATTTTGTGACGCACATCCAACCGCATTAGCGATGCCGTTGCGTGTGACACTGATAAGCGATTTTGCATCGTTGCAAAACAGTGCAAAATCGCTAATCGGCGACACGGGGGTCCATTCTCAATTATCGTTACTTCAGCAGTAACGAGGTTGTTCGTCGTTCCTGCGGCAGCACACATCGCTGCGTGTGACGCCGCAGGAGCGAGGAAGCTCTCCCTACCTGCCTCCCGGCCGCTATGCGGAAGGAAGGAGGTGGGCGGGATGTTACGTCCTGCTCATCTCCGCCCCTCCGCAGCGATTGGGCGGCGGTTCAGTGACATTTCAGTGACGTCGCTGTGACGCCGCACGGACCGCCCCCTTAGAAAGGAGGCGGTTCGCCGGTCACAGCGACGTCGCCGGACAGGTAAGTATGTGTGATGGCTGTGGGCGATGTTGTGCGGCACGGGCAGCGATATGCCCGTGTCGCGCAACAGATGGGGGCGGGTACCCACACTAGCGATATCGGGACCGATATCGCAGTGTGTAAAGTAGCCTTTAGAGTTCCCTTCGAAAAGTCTTGATCTTGTCCCTCAAAAAAAATCCCCAACAGCGGTTATCACGTTGCTATTGTCGGCAAATTTCTTGCCCTGGAGGTGTTCCTTGAGGCGAGGAAAGAGAAAAGTCACTGGGGGCTAGATCTGGCGAATAGGGGGGGTGTTCCACCAGTTCAAAGCCCGCTTCTTGAATTGTTGCCATGGCAACTGCAGCTTTTTGAGCCGGTGCGTTATCTTTGTGAAACAGCACTCCAGCCCGCAGTTTGCCGCGTCTTTTCTCCTTGATAGCCTCCCGCAATCTTCTTATTTGTTCTGCGTAGTAGGAGCCTGTACTAGTGGCTCCCTTCTCCAAATAGTCCACCATAATAATTCCTTCAGCGTCCAAAAAAACGGACGCCATAACCTTCCCTGCTGAGCTTGACACTTTGAATTTCTTCGGCGTCGGTTTGTCGGCTCGTTTCCATGTCATTGATTGTTGTTTAGTTTCGGGATCAAAGTGGTGGATCCAGGTCTCGTCCATGGTCACAAAACGTGACAAAAAATTCTCCTTGTCTGCTTGGAACTTTTCGAGATTTGCTATTGAAATGTCAACTCGTTTCTTCTTTTGCTCGTCGGTTAACATTTTTGGCACCCAACGCGCGGAGACCTTTCTCATATGCAATTCTTTTGCAAGGATTCTTTGAATACTGCCATATGAGATCCCTGTGACCTCAGCTACATGCCTGATAGTAACTCTTCCATCTGCCAATACAACTACTTCAACTTTTTTCACGTTTTCTTCATTGAGGGACGTGGATGAGCGTCCTTCACGATGTTCATCTTCCGTCGATGTTCTTCCCAGCTTAAATTCCTTGGCCCAGCGTGCAACTGTGGAATATGGAGGAGAAGAGTCCCCCAATGTTTCCACCAAGTCGCTGTGTATGTCTTTGGTAGTCATTTTTTTTTTTCAAGCAGAGGTATTTGATGACAGCTCGTTTTTTTTTCCATTTTGATGTTCACTCCTCGGCAGTTCATATTCAAATGAATGTAGCTCCCGGGAATCGTGGGCTATTTAAGGGATTTTTTTTTTTTTCTCTTGGACTAGTGGGTACGGAAGAGAGAATAAAAACATTTCATTTTCATTTTTTAATTTCTGTGTGCAATAGAAATAACAGATTATCATTACTTTTCTCGTATTGTCCATTAAAATAAAAAAAGGGTTACAGCCCAGAATTGATCCTGGATATCTGACTGGACATCGGTCACCATATCACTCTATGGTGGAGGGGGGGCAAGGGGAGGTCAGAAGCCGCGTTTACAAATGGTGCTCGACTAGATTGGGGATTGTAGCAAACGCGTTTTACATTACTAGTCTCTGGCGTGGCTGTAACGCCTCGCGGGCCGCTCATTCTCGCTCTTCCATATTCACTGCTTTCCCCGCCCACCGGCCATCCTGGTGTCTTATTCGTTGCAGTCAGATGCGCCCCCAGCCTATGGGAGATTGGCATATGGTCACCCCACATTATGATACCCAGCACAGATAAATCATACACCTAAAGGCTGCAGCCCCCAGCCGTTTGCGCGATCTTGGCTCTGCAGCTTTTTTTTTCTATTTTTATTTAATTTAAAAAATAAACAAAAACAAACCGCATGGGGTCCCCCTTCCCCCAATTTTGATACCCAGCCATGATAAAGCCTAATAGCTGGTATTCTTAGGTTGTGGAGACCCATAGTTATTGTGCTCCAGCCTAAAAATAGCAGCCTGCTGCCACCCATGATTGTCGCCACCATTAGATGCGATAATCCCAGAACTTTACCCGGCTCATCCTGATTGCCCTTGTGCTTTGGAAGCCAGGGTAATAAGGGGCTATTGACAGCCCACAGCTGCCACTAAGCCCTAGATTAGTAATGGGAGGCTTCTATGAGACATCCCATTACTAATCTGTAAGTGAAAACAAAACTGAAAAAAAAACCTTTATTTGAAATAGAATACAAAAAACCCCACCCTCTTTCACCCCTTTGTTAACCCCCAAAATTTCCCAGGTCCGATGTAATCCACGAGGTCCCACGACGATTCCAGCTTTGCTACATATTGAATGCACAGCGCGCGGGGTGCTAGAACATGACCGCCCGCCGTGAGTATCGGGCAGACAATGAGCCGCAGCGATGAGCAGTGACGTCACTCAGATTATTTGCGGTAACAGCTGGAGGTTCCTACAGTACTCCACCTGTCGTTGCAGGTAATCTGACCTCAGGTTCCAAGTAAACTAAGTGACCTCACCTCAGGTGAAATCACTGCATTCAGACATGCATCTCCTGGTGGAAAACCGTGATATTGATATCTAGATTAGATATAGATATAGCTATAGATATATAATCTATAGTCAAAAAATGCAGATTTAGCGTGCTTTAACACGTTCGACATTTCGCCGGATCCATCACACTCAGTACAGTGCCATACAGTACAATGGCATCGCTGCAAGCTCCGGTCACATGACAGCATGTGACCGGAGCTTGCTGCAATGCTATTGTACTTTATTGCACTGTGACGGATCCGGCAAAGCGGCGAAATGCCGGATGTGTGAAAGCACCCCAAGTCCTGAAATTTCTACAGCATATTCCTGGACCCAATCTACGCCTCTCGGCAAAAGAATTGCATTATACTGCATGTGGTCTTGATGTTTTTTTTTTTTTGTTTTATTTTGCCAGGAGTTGCAGATTGCGTACAGGAAAATGGTGTAAAAATTTCAGCATCAAATTTGCATCTTGTGGCCCAAAAAAATGCACAAAAAGCCCACCAAAAAACTGTTTTGATGTGGTTTTTCTGCCAGGAGTTCAAAATTTGATGCTTAAATGTGGTGTAGACATTTCAGCACCAAATTTGCACCTCCTGGCAGAAAACTGCACCGAAATGTCGTAAAAAATGTACTCGTGATCTTTTCTTTGCTGGGAGCTGGTATTCTCAGGCTGGGGAGACCTATGCTTATTGAGCCTCCCCCCCAGCCTTAAAAATAGACTGCATCCGCCCAGGTTTTTCGCATCCATTAGATGCATCAATCCCGGTACTTTACCCAGCTCTTCCCGATTTTGTCCTGGTGCGGTGGCAATCTAGGTAATAAGGGTTTAATGACAGCCCACATACTGATTAGTGATATGAGGCATAATCTTAGCAGAGAATTATGCGTCTTTCTCCACTTATGAGCCACTTCTTCCCATTAACCCCCTCACCTCTTCCCTTTTCTTTCAATTTCCTCAAGTGATAATCTACTTTAGGGATAAAAACAAGAACAAAAAAAATCTGTGTTGTACAGACAAGGGGAAAGAGCATTGTGGTGTAATGTTACTCCATAGAGTGTGGAGGGGATGAGGGAAAAAAAGGCAGAGGGAACTGCTGAGCTTTCTAACAAGTCTTGCACCTCATCCTAGTGCTTGATACCTATCCACACAATTCTGTTCTGGTGTATAATCACCACCATGCTACTTTTCTTAGTGCTTTGCTCACCCTTCCTGGGTTCAAAGCTTAGTCTTTTACTGCTCCTGGTTACTGCAGTTCTGATTTCTTGTCAAAGTGCTGCAGCCAATCTGTACATTTACGGTTTGCATGCAGTGTGCAGATTTGATGTCAATGCTGCAAACCAAGACAATGGAAGCTGCCATGAGACGGTGAGTTAAAGCTATTAGGGGTTTAGGGTTTTTTTTTTTTTTTTTGGGAGGGGGGGGGGGGGGTTTGTTACCTCTTCAAGGACCACCTTAGCTCTTGGGCCCCTGGCGGCTACACAGGTTGCAACAATATGTCCGTCCCTGTTCTTCATGCACAGACCTGGCCGCTTATGCTGCACAGCTACAGTTTAGTATTTACATCCTGATTTTATGTTTGCTCCCCCCCCCTTCAAAAAAAAAAAAAACCCTGGAGTAATCCTTATGTTCCCATATGGATCAATGAGCAGAGCACTGGATTTCGGCGTCTTGGTGGCTCAGATACGCACTGATTTCCAGGCAGCACCGCGCTCCTCTTTGACCTAAGTGCTTGAGGAAGGCCCTCTTTTCAGTACTCGTTAATTGGTCATCTCCCTCCCACCCGCTGTGCAGCCGGAGTTGCAGTTTCCCGTACCCACTCATGTGAAGGACCTCGTCTATCCTCACGATCAGACCCGTGGTATAAGTGTCACACGGCTCTTAGTTGCTCTCAAGCACATAACAAGTTAATTCTGCCTGGTGAAATCCTCGAATAGCCAAAGTAGCAAACACTCAAAACTGCACATTTTGTTCCGTAGTTATTTTGGTGCATAAAACGCAGAACAATCCTTCAGTTGCTAGGTGACTGTGGGATCGGATGATGCAGCTCTGAGCGCGGTACGGACGGATTATGCATTCTAGTGCATCCACAGGTGTCAGAAACCCCGGACTGAGCCATCAGCATCGCAAGAGCTATACATCACAAAGAATACACAGAAGAATCAATTGGTTAATCAAGTAGCAAGGCAAGAGCATATGTGACCTAATAAGCATTGTCCTCATAACCCCAACTAACCCCCCCCCTCTCCCAAAATACCCTTTCTGCCATAGCCTCTAAGTGTGCCTTTTGGACATTTAATGTCACACAGTGGGAACCTTTCTGAACCCCTCTGTTGGCTTCAGTAGTGCCCAGGAGAGATAGGACCACTTTTCCTTAAAGGGAACCTGTCACCAGATTTGGTGACTATAAGCTGCGGCCACCACCACCGGGCTCTTATATACATCATTCTAATATCCTGTATATAAGAGCCCAGGCTGCTGTGTAGAACGTAAAAATCACTTTATAATACTCACCTAAATGGTCGGTTTGGTGCAGAGCGGTCGGCTGGGCGTCTCCGTCCTCTGGTGCCGGCGCCTCCCTCTTTCGGCCATCTTTGGCCTCCTTCTGAAGCCTGGGTGCATGACTCGTCCTAAATCATGCACATGCGCCGGCATTGAGGTCCCGCGTAGGCGCACTACAATACTTTGATCTGCCCTGTTCATTGAGGGCCTGCGCAGGACCTGAATGCCAGTACGTGTGCATGATACAAGATGAGTCATGCACCCAGGCTTCAGAAGGAGGCCAAAGATGGCCGAAAGAGGAAGCGCCACACCAGGAGACTGGAGACGCCCATATGCCCGCTCTGCACCGAACCGACTGTTTAGGTGAGTATTATAAAGTCATTTTTACGTTCTACACAGCGGCCTGGGCTCTTATATACAGTATGTGAGAATGCTGTATATAAGAGCTCACTGGTGGTGGCCGCAGCTTATAGCCACCAATCTGGTGACAGGTTCCCTTTAAGGGGGATTCCTCGATGTTCTGGGAGAATGTCAAATATACTTGTGGGCAACAAGACCTGTTGGGTTCCAGTACTCTCCGGTTGCTTATGAACCAGTCCTTTAGCTCTGATCACAATACCTGGCATACCCTGCGATCTGTGGACCCCACTGACTTATGATATCTCTGCAAGGTTCCATCATTTCAAAACCAAAAAAAAGTTCATGCGCCTCTATTCTTTCCACATGTGGTTTTGGAGTCCTGACAAAGACCCCTAGAGGGAAAATTTGTTATCCAATAATTATTGGATAAATCAGGATTTAGTTTTGATATTTAATTTGCCAATTTTACTGTAAAATTAAAAATTAATAAAAAAAAATCTTTCAAGCAATTTTCACACTGGCCCTAGGTCTTGTGTTAAATTTATACATCTTGGTCTGCATAGATGACTTTCAGCAGCGTCATTGTCACAGACAAGATTACACTGAAAGGTAATACCTCTATATACAGTATTCAGTACAGGATCCACCATTCATAATAGCGGTCACAGCTCACCTCCTCCTCCTGTACAATGATCGATAACACCTCTATATACAGTAGATAACACAGGATCCACCTTTCAGAATAGGTGATGTCACAGCTCACCTCCTCCTCCTGTCCAATGATTGATAACACCTCTATATACAGTATCAGTACAAGATCCACCATTCACAATAGGTGATATCACAGCTCACCACCTCCTCCTGTACAATAACTGACACCTAGAGTTGAGCGAGTACCTAACTATTAGTCCTCGCTATACTCCTAACGAGTAATGTTTAATAATCATGTACTCAATCTGAATAGCGTGCGCAATGCAAGTGAATGGGGAAAAACTCATACCGTACTATTCGCTACTTGCATGAATAGAACGGCATTCGGGTTACTCATTATTTTGCGAGTTTTTTTCCCATTGACTTGCATTGCACACGCTATTCGGAGCAAGTACCCGAGTATTAGACAGTGCTCGTTACGAGTATAGCGAGTATGAGTTGTTAGGTGTTTTCTCAACTCTAATGACACCTCGGGTGGCACGGTGGCTCAGTGGTTAGCACTGCAGTCTTGTGGTGGCTCAGTGGTTAGCACTGCAGTCTTGTGGTGGCTCAGTGGTTAGCACTGCAGTCTTGTGGTGGCTCAGTGGTTAGCACTGCAGTCTTGTGGTGGCTCAGTGGTTAGCACTGCAGACTTGTGGTGGCTCAGTGGTTAGCACTGCAGACTTGTGGTGGCTCAGTGGTTAGCACTGCAGACTTGTGGTGGCTCAGTGGTTAGCACTGCAGACTTGTGGTGGCTCAGTGGTTAGCACTGCAGACTTGTGGTGGCTCAGTGGTTAGCACTGCAGACTTGTGGTGGCTCAGTGGTTAGCACTGCAGTCTTGTAGCGATGAGGTCGTGGGTTCAAATCCCACCAAGGACACTATCTGCAAGGAGTTTGTATGTTCTCCCAGTGTTTGTGTGGGTTTCCTCCGGGTTCTCCGGTTTCCTCCCACACTCCAAAGACATACAGATAGGGACTCTAGATTGTGAGCCCCAATGGGGACAGTGTTGCCAATGTATGTAAAGC
>NC_134354.1:46238235-46253235 GCF_048569485.1 Anomaloglossus baeobatrachus | reverse complement strand
GGCGGCCTCGCCCCATCTGATGGGGGTTCCAGTGATCTGCAGATTAGGGTTCTCCAATCTTCATGATTAGGACATTATTTGGGCCCAATTTATGGCATTTGCAACTTTTTATTGTCTTGATTTTGGTGTTTTTGGGGGAGCGGGGCATTTTTTTTTTTTTTTTATTGTGCTAGAGGCACAAGAAAACGAAAAGTGACTAAAGGCTGCTTTACGCGCTACGACATCGCTAAAGCGAACTCATTGGGGGTCATGGATTTTGTGACGCACATCCGGTCGCTTTAGCGATGTCTTTGCGTGTGACACCTATGAGCGATTTTGAATTGTCGCAAAAATGGTCAAAATCACTCATCGGTCCATTGTCGAATATCGTTGCTGCTGCAGTAACTATGTAGTTCGTCGTTCCTGTGGCAGCACACATCGCTCCGTGTGACACCGCAGGAACGAGGAACCTCACCTTACCTGCGTCCACTGGAAAAGGAGGAAGGAAGGAGGTGGGCGGGATGTTACGTCCCGCTCATCTCCGCCCCTCCGCTTCTATTTGGTGACGTCGCTGTGACGCCGCACGGACAGCCCCCTTAGAAAGGAGGCGGATCGCCAGTCACAGCGACGTCGCTAGGCAGGTAAGTAGTGTGACGGGTCTGGGCGATGTTGTGCTCCACAGGCAGCTATTTGCCCGTGTCGCACAACAGATGGGGGCGGGTACCCACGCTAGCGATATTGGTACCGATATCGCAGCGTGTAAAGTGGCCTTAAGCCTTCCCCAAAACACACACACATGAAGGATTGGGCCCTGAAGATTTGATTGCAAGACTTTTCACCTAGATACAGTGCCTACAAGTAGTATTCAACCCCCTGCAGATTTAGCAGGTTTACACATTCGGAATTAACTTGGCATTGTGACATTTGGACTGTAGATCAGCCTGGAAGTGTGAAATGCACTGCAGCAAAAAGAATGTTATTTCTTTTTTTATTTTTTTTTTTAAATTGTGAAAAGTTTATTCAGAGGGTCATTTATTATTCAACCCCTCAAACCACAAGAATTCTGTTTGGTTCCCCTAAAGTATTAAGAAGTATTTCAGGCACAAAGAACAATGAGCTTCACATGTTTGGATTAATTATCTCTTTTTCCAGCCTTTTCTGACTAATTAAGACCCTCCACAAACTTGTGAACAGCACTCATACTTGGTCAACATGGGAAAGACAAAGGAGCATTCCAAGGCCATCAGAGACAAGATCGTGGAGGGTCACAAGGCTGGCAAGGGGTACAAAACCCTTTCCAAGGAGTTGGGCCTACCTGTCTCCACTGTTGGGAGCATCATCCGGAAGTGGAAAGCTTATGGAACTACTGATAGCCTTCCACGGCCTGGACAAACTTTGAAAGTTTCCACCCGTGCCGAGGCCAGGCTTGTCCGAAGAGTCAAGGCTAACCCAAGGACAACAAGGAAGGAGCTCCGGGAAGATCTCATGGCAGTGGGGACATTGGTTTCAGTCAATACCATAAGTAACGTACGCCACCGCAATGGTCTCTGTTCCAGACGAGCCCGTAAGGTACCTTTTACTTTCAAAGCGTCATGTCAAGGCTCGTCTACAGTTTGCTCATATATCACTTGGAGGACTCAGACAGACTGGTTCAAGGTTCTCTGGTATGATGAGACCAAGATCAGGTTCTTTGGTGCCAACCACACACGTGATGTTTGGAGACTGGATGGCACTGCATACGACCCCAAGAATACCATCCCTACAGTCAAGCATGGTGGTGGCAGCATCATGCTGTGGGGCTGTTTCTCAGCCAAGGGGCCTGGCCATCTGGTCCGCATCCATGGGAAGATGGATAGCACGGCCTACCTGGAGATTTTGGCCAAGAACCTCCGCTCCTCCATCAAAGCTCTTAAGATGTGTAGTCATTTCATCTTCCAACAAGACAACGACCCAAAGCACACAGCCAAGAAAACCAAGGCCTGGTTCAAGAGGGAAAAAAATCAAGGTGTTGCAGTGGCCTAGTCAGTCTCCTGACCTTAACCCAATTGAAAACTTGTGGAAGGAGCTCAAGATTAAAGTCCACATGAGACACCCAAAGAACCTAGATAACTTGGAGAAGATCTGCATGGAGGAGTGGGCCAAGATAACTCCAGAGACCTGTGCCGGCCTGATCAGGTCTTATAAAAGATGATTATTAGCTGTAATTGCAAACAAGGGTTATTCCACAAAATATTAAACCTAGGGGTTGAATAATAATTGACCCACACTTTTATGTTGAAAATGTATTAAAATTTAACTGAGCAACATAACTTGTTGGTTTGTAAGATTTATGCATCTGTTAATAAATCCTGCTCTTGTTTGAAGTTTGCAGGCTCTAACTTATTTGCATCTTATCAAACCTGCTAAATCTGCAGGGGGTTGAATACTACTTGTAGGCACTGTAAGTAGTTAAAGATGTTGGGTATTGTTTAGCCTTGTGGTTTCCCCCCCCCCCCTCCCATACTGGAGAACTTTTTTGAAAACGTTTTCTAAAAGTTGGGAAAAATAAAAAATCAGTGTCCAGAAATGGCGCCACCCTTGTCCATAGGTAGTAATTTGGTATTGCGGCGTATTCACAATGAAGTGACCGTTGCTGTAATGAGCTATCTGCTAACGTTTTCTGAATGCACACGTTACCGGTCACTGCCAGCCGTATGTTTGCATTCTCTGCGACTGTTTGCCCTGCTGGCATCATTACAGCTCAAATCTGTGCCAGGTGTTGAAAAGGCGGCATCTTCCAGTATTCCTCCCTGTACTTATGATGTGACAGTCCCTGCGAACTGTGTGATTAATTGTGATGTTGATTCCCATCAATGACAGTACCTCCATGATGTGGATAATTTGCAGAATTGTATGCCGGTAGGGTACTCTGCCCCATGTGGTGCAAGAACACATTTATACCAGTCATTCTGACTGATGGGTATGATTAGTGGATGATGAGATGTTTTATATTTTAGCACTACCTATCCAGCCCATGGGCTGCATATTAGATACCTGTCGTTGATAATTTCTTCATATCTGTAAGCCACAGGGGGTACTACTGGGGAGATGGTGCTGGTTCTCTGTAACCCAAAAGATAATGGCAAGTGACTGGCCGTTTGGGGGTGGGGGGGTTACAGCAGCTGCGGACAGTTAAAGTAAGGAAATTATTGGTCTTTCTCACCCAGTCAAGTCTCTACGAGCAGGCTTGCATATGGACCCTCTTCATGATGTCTTTATTGTGGCTATGACTAGGTATGGGGTCAGGAAGTGGGTCTGGATTGTAGATTACAGACTAGTAATGGGGGGGGGGGTCTTATACACGCCTCCTATTTATTATTCTAGGGCTTAGTGGCAGCTGTGAGCTGTCATTAATCCCTTATTACCCCGATTGTCACTGCACCAGGGCAATCGGGAAGAGCCGGGTAAAGTGCTGGGATGGTCATCTAATAATAATTTATTATTATTTATTATATATATTATATATTATATATTTATTATATATTCATTTATTGATAATCTATTTATATATTATCTATTATATATTATCTATATATTATCTATTGTATATTATCTCTTTATTATATATGTATTTATTATATATTATCTATTTATTATATATTATTGTATATTATAGCACCATTTATTCCATGGCGCTTTACATGTGAAAGGGGTACACATATAGGGACAAGTATAATAATCATAAACAATACAAGGCACAGACTAGTACAGGAGGAGAGAGGTCCCTGCCCGCAAATAGTCATGGTGGCATCAGGATAATGAAGTACCTTTTTAAGAGGCATATGGGACATCATGCCAACACATGGTGTTCCTACAGGTCTGTATTAAATGTGCTATATCTAAAATAGCAGTTGCACTCAAGTAAAGGGAAAGAGAAAAAAAAAACAAAGTTGTAGATGGTGAACATTGGAATAGGAATCTGCATTACTGCCAAGAATACGTGAAAACATTTTTTTGGAAAAATTAGTTACTTAGCAAATAATTACTTGAGCCAAGATACCTCATGCTGCCATAAATGCCGTGTAGTCAGCCTAGTAAACCCCACTTATACACTAAATTACGGCCACATAAGACCACAGCTAGACTAGACCTGCTAGATAGAGGTTGGTCATGGGCCCTAAAAGGGTGAACTGAAACCAAAGTTGAATTTAATCCTAATTGTCTAATGTAATAATCCAATCACTTTTCTAATATATAAATTATCTACTGTTCTCTGTCCCTCCCTTATCTTCCGCCCCCCCCTCCCCAATTCTGATGACATTTTGCTTGAGTATCCCCATGCTGGGATGCTCAAATGGAAAGTAAACAGGGGACTGGGGCCGTGGTTACTATTGCACCTGCTTTCTGCACCCTGAAACAAGGCGTCATGTTATATCTGTATCCGGGGCTGGTCGTTATCATGCACACTGACAGTGCACTCTCTTGCCGACTCATCGCATCTTTTTTTTTTTTTTGTTTTTCTCAACATTCAATAATGAAATAATATAATCACAAGTCACTGAACGTGCCAGAATAGAAGAAAAAAACCCACAAAGCAGAAAAATACAATTTGCAGTATCAATAACAGTTATAGAGCAGGAAGTAATGTCTTAACAGTTAAACCATCAAGGTAATCCAAGGCAAAAGTACAAGTTCCTCAGTAAATAAACAATTTTTAAACTTCCATGGCAGTACACATTTAAGTAATCGTACCATAACAAGGATAACGCAAAAAAAAAGCAGGGAGAAGAAAAAGGCAGGAGAAGCCCAAAGAGGAACAGGAGGGAGGAGAGGCGGGGGTATGTCCCCCATCCTGGCATGTATGTTCCATTTCCACCCCCCCATCGTGCTTGTATGTCGTCGTCCCACCCCCACCCCCCCGCTTTCCCCGGTCCATCTTGGCATATACTATCCCCCCTTCTGGGTCCATCCTGGTGTATATACTGTCCCTCTCTTGGTATATATGTCCCCATCCTGATAAATGTTTGTTCTGTTTCATGCAAAAAAACAACATTGTATTCAGTCTCTGGCTGCCACGTCGTGCAGCGTTCTCCTGTGTAACTAGCACACAGTGGCCGGTAGCGTTCATTGGTGTCTGTCTATTGCAATGCATGACATCATTTTCATGCGCCGCTCTGTCACTGGGATGCAAATGAAAGCTGACGGCTTCTGTTTGGCCGGCAGGGTGTATTGCAGTACAGGGACCCGGCGAGTCTCTGCACCACGATGCATTTCAGCTGGATGTCCAGCCTCGGACTCACATCCAGCTGGGAATGGTGGGCCACCCAACCCCCCGGGCCCAGTTGCGATCCCTGCGACCACGATCCTTCCACCCCTGAGTGCCTGTGTTTTTTGAGATGTACGAATAATGCAAAAGAACAAGTATTATTATTTATTATTATAGCGGCATCAATTCCATGGCGCTTTACATGTGAAAGGGGTGTACATAATAGGGACAAGTACAATATTCATAAACAATACAAGACACAGACCGGTACAGGAGGAGAGAGGTCCCTGCCCGCGAGGGCTCAGTCTACAAGGGATAGGTGAGGATACAGTAGGTGAGGGTAGAGCTATCACTCAGACTCGTATCTGAGTTTAGTTCAATTGTAAGTTCTGTGACGCCTACACAACACTGGTTGCACCCGTTTGCAAGAAGAAGCTTGCAGTCCCAAAAAAATATGGGTTTGATCACTTTCCCAGTGTCTACGCTGTACCCAGTTTTAAATCAGTAGTTGTCCCATAGCCTGGTGGCCGTAATGAGCTCCTTTCTTGCCCTCCCCGGTGGGGGCGGTGGGGGCTGCACTTTGATTCCTCGGCTACCTGTGTTGCTCTTTTTTTGTTTTAAGTTGCATATTTGTGGCTTTCATTAGCGATCCCCTTCAGGCAATCAGATTGGCAGCATGGGGTCAGCTCTGGCCACAGGTTCCCACCAGCCGGGCTCCTGTAGTGTGACTAAACACCAAAAGGCGAGCTCAACAGATAAAAAGGAAGAAGGAGGTTACAAAGATGGAAAAAAAGGCTCCCAACACGCCCAAAATGGCCTGTGTCATCTTCACATGAAACTTGGTGATCCTCCCACATGCCTGGCAGCCAACACATTCATCTCCTGAGTGGAGGCTTCTCATTTGTGTGGCTGCCGGGCTGAGCAGCATGTGGAAGCGGCTGAGGAGGGGAAGCGTGCAAAGGGAGACACAATGGGTGAGCCGATGATCCTTGGGCACTGTGTCCTGTCGGAGACGTGTGCCGGGGTGTATTTTCTTTCCTCTGTGTATGATCGTTGTGTAGTGGGAAGAATCTGTAGTCTTGGCTCTAAGGACAGTAGGAACTTTAGAAAACTTGTCCTTTTCTGGACTACAGATGTATATACACCGTATACCTGTTGTGGGGTTTTCTTTCCCCCTTATCGCACAAAGGGATCCTCGCTACATCTGTATGATCACACTGAGCGCTCTTCTGTCTCCGAGCTGATTTGTTTGGTTTCTGAAGGCTTTGTTGTAAGGGATACCTGCCGTCTTATAGGAGAGCAAATGGTTCTGTAACCACGTGAGCTCTGCTGCATCTCCACATTACGAGTGTGTTATTATATTAGGCTATGTCGTACCGTCCCAATGGTTTAGCTTGGTCGTACCGTCCCAAAAGCTTTTTGGTTTGGTTTTGGAGCAGATTTTCAGTTCAGCTCTCACGTCGAAAACTTAAGTTTTTGAAGACGTTCCGGACTTGGTTCTTCTCATCTTGTTTGCTTTTTTTATGTTGTTGTGCAGATTTTTGTCTTGAGGTTTCCTGTAACAGCTCAAGGTGGCAATTGTGCATCCTGCCATGGTGTCGGTTATCTCCATTGGCCTCATTTTTCTTTAAGTTTCTCCCTATAGTGAAGGGAAATGTTCGCGATTACAGGATTTTCGATTTTAATGGATTATGGTCTCATAGTATGGGTGGTCATTATAACCGATGAGACTGTAAAACCGTGAACGTCAACTGGTGGCCAAATTAAAAATCCCAACATGACCAGACAGCCTGAAGTTTTGCTGGAGAGGAGCCACAGGTGGTGACCAAACGCAGAAGCCAAAAAATCGCAGGGTCCGGTTTCTTGGTCAATCTTCATTACTCCAATGTCCACAATTTGGTGAATCCAATCCATATCTGATGGTTATCTAGAAATGTCAGGAAATCCCTGGACGTCACTGCGCAACGTTGTGTGAGCCATAATTTGTGGTTTGTTTAGTCTTTGGATGAATATCTGTTTAAATTGGCTGGACTGAATATTATTTTTTTTTTTTTTTTTTCCAAATGAGATTAAAAATCTTGGTGTTGCAAAAACAATACACACGGCACTTACTTTCACACACGAAAGTGGTGACACGTACATGTGCTAGAAACTATAAGAAATGGTTACGTTGCGTCTTGACGTGAATTGATATTTCTCCAAATTTTTTTTGCCTTTTTTTATTTTTTTGCTTTTTACTTTGTTTATATTCTACCTTTTGACTATTGTGCTTTACTATTGTGTTTTTGTTATTTTTTGTTTTTACACTCCGTGATTTGATCACGCCTTGTTTGCACTACTTTCTTCTCATGCCTATCACTCCATAGGTCATACAATACCGTGAGCTTTTATTTCCAGTTTTCCTGCTATCGGAGTATTATATTACAGACTGGGTCGATTAGTCATAGTTTGAATCCTCGTCTTGTTGGAGGTGACCTCTGCCGGGGTCTCTGCAGCAGCTCTTCCTCTTGTAGTGCATCTTTGTTTGGAATTTTTCCTTCCCATCCCCCTTCGTTGCTCTGGACAAGGTTTCTTCTCGGCTGGTAGAGCTCGACTCTGCGAAACTGTAACTACATAGTTTATATACTGGAAGAGGAGGGGGTTGAATGTTTTCACTAATATATATTATAAAATATAAAAATATAATATAAATTTTATTATACATTTTGTTTTCGGAGCATTGTTTCTTTTTTTCTTAATTTTTAGCTCCTGTACATTGTATAGTGATACCACTTAAATCCAGTATAGATACTCTGATAATCCAGCACTCGTTTCCAATGCTAAGCTAAACAAATGTGAAACTTTACAAGATTAAAAAGATATAAAAAAAGTTATATAAAACCAATAGAACATTTTCCTAATTCTCTCCCCCCCCCCCCCCCCCCATCCCCATCCCCCCCTTCCAGCCACAATAGGTAATCCTTCCCAATCAATTGATGGGGAATTAAAGAGATTTTGATGTCTTTTTAAACCACTTGGTTAAAAAAAAAAAAAGTTGAGCGTTCATCATAATGAACCAATGAAATCCATAGACCTCATGCTCATTAGGCTAAAGTTGACTAAAGGCACCAACATTGGCTGGATTGGGCAACGATTTGTTTTTGGGGAGTCTTTATACCTCCCTTCCCCCCATTCCACCCTACCCCAACAAAGGTCTTGGGAGGGAAGCAGTCGGCTGGTTGAATTTTGACGGCCGAGGCCCCCCCGTTTGGGTGGCCGAGGCTTCCCCCCCCGTTTGGGCGGCTGAGGCTTCCCCCCCCGTTTGGGCGGCTGAGGCTTCCCCCCCCCCGTTTGGGCGGCTGAGGCTTCCCCCCCCCCGTTTGGGCGGCTGAGGCTTCCCCCCCCCCGTTTGGGCGGCTGAGGCTTCCCCCCCCCCGTTTGGGCGGCTGAGGCTTCCCCCCCCCCGTTTGGGCGGCTGAGGCTTCCCCCCCCCGTTTGGGCGGCTGAGGCTTCCCCCCCGTTTGGGCGGCCGAGGCTTCCCCCCCGTTTGGGCGGCCGAGGCTTCTTCCCCCCCCCCCCAGTTTGGGCGGCCGAGGCTTCTCCCCCTTTGGGCGGCCGAGGCTTCCCCCCCGTTTGGGCGGCCGAGGCTTCTTCCCCCCCCCCCCAGTTTGGGCGGCCGAGGCTTCTTCCCCCCCCCCCCTTTAAGCTGCCGAGGCTTCTCCCCCTTTGGGCGGCCGAGGCTTCCCCTCCCCCCCCTTCCTTTGGGCGGCCGAGGCCTCTAACCACCCCCCACCCCCCCACCCTTTGGGCGGCCGAGGCTTCCCTTTCTGCAGCTAATCTCTTGGAGAACATGGAATTTGGCAGTGACTGTCACAAGATGGGAGTGATCAGTCTAGCTGAGCGTTCTTTTATATGGGGATTTGGGAGAAATGGCTGTCGGACAAGCAATAATTTGGCTAACAGCTACCTAATGTGCATCATCAATCATCACTGCCCTCTTGGTCCCGGTGATGGCACCTCAGCAAATGGTTCTCGTCACTTTATCACTTCCAAAAATTTAAAAAATGTCCAGTGAAAAATGTGTTGTTTGCAACTTGGATCCTATTCTATGTAGCAATTTTCTCTTGATTTAAATAGGATTATCTGACTAGAACATGACCCAATAGGTTACAATTACACTTTTTAGTTAATAAACACATTTTCATTACATTTTACAATTGTATTTGTAATTGTGCATGAAGTGGACAAGAATCTACAGTTGCGTCGTGTTGTGTATTGTCTCTTCTTAGTGACCACTTTGGTACCATACTATTAAATGCAAAAGGTCACCAGGACGCCTTAATGTGGATCTTAGAAAGCAAAGGTTATAACCTCAGGTCTCCTGTATTTCCCTTGCCATATAAACAAGGCATCCTTGTTCCTTGGTGCTCCTGGAATGCTCCAGCGTGTTACGACAGTGTGACAGGAACACAGTTGCCCGAGAAATAACATGAAAGGAATGGTTGAAGAAATATCTGTGATCCATTATGCCTAGACTGTGTTCTGTCACATTGATTACACTCACAGCTGTTCTAGGACTTAAGCAACTTTTTTCGTACCTGAAATTCCATTTTTGGCCTCTTGGTGCAGTGTTTTTGTTGCAGAATTACTTCTGAAGGTGTCTCGGCTTCTCCCATGTAGCCAAAGCAACTAGAAAATATTCTACTGGTGCTCAACTTTTTGATTTTATTGTTCGGATTTCCATGGAACCGCCTTCTTAGTTATTAGAAGAGAACAAAGAAGACTTTTGGGATGATTTCAGTCTGAGGAAGCTGTCTACCTTCTATGGATTCCAACTTCTATGCTGAGTGTACGGGAGAAGAGCTTCCTTATGGAACATCCAATCTGTCATCCTTAAGGTGCATTTGCACAGCATGCTTATCGTGACCGGTCCTAAACGCTTCTTTCCCGATAATCCTGCAATGTACATAAGCGGTCAATCATCTCGAGAACTAGCAAAATGCTTGATGGTTCATTCTGCTCTGCAGCACAAAGCCCCATCAAAATGAGACCTGTGCTGCCGAGAACCATGGCATCCTATGTGTCCTGATCAGTCTGCATAAACTGGCTACTAAATGACCATTGTGCTGAAAGCGTTGTCAATCGACGGTAATTTTCAGCCACCGGTTGGCTTGCGTAAACCAAGGTTTAGTTTTCTTAATTTCTTGACCCAAAAGGACCTCCCTTATGGTAAAAGATCGGACTTGATTTCCTTAGGTTTGTCCATAGACATGTTGCAAGTATGATCATGAATCACTAGGAAGGCCTATTTGGGTTTATTCACGTCAACGAGTCCCTATAGTCTATATACAATTCAATCGGCGCTCCTTTACTGTCCTATTTACATGAGCCTAGAAGTACCGGTGGGAACAGAATGGCTGCTAAATTGCTCTTTTTGTCCCTACACAGCATCATGTGATCGGCAGCACATCTTTTGTTTACACGTACTGCCGATTTTAATAATTTTTATGCCACCATAAGCTATTCGATCACCCAACGAAGGAGCTTTTACAAAGGCTGATTGGGCACCAGCATCGTAGGAAGCATCGCCAATTTTTGTCCATCTAAATGCACTTGTAAACAATTTCCTACTACTTTATGGAAATCTCGTATAGATGAGCTTCCTATCCTCCCTGTTACAGGAACGCTCAATTCGGCTGAACTTACCTTTGCGCCATTTGAGAGAGTCATTGGCAGTGACTTATCTCCCTTAAAGCAGAAGGATCGGCCATTGGATTTCCATCGTGCCAAACCTATTTCAACATGGGTTAGATGGGTGTTCTGATCCCCATACAGCTAACTTTAGGCTATGTGCACACGCTGCGTTTTTTTGACGCTGCGTTTTTGTGCGTTTTTGGCCGCGAAAAACGCACAAAAACGCACCTGCGTCGAAAAAACGCGGCAAAAAACGCACGCGTTTTTTGCTGCGTTTTGCTGCGTTTTTGCTCACTGCGTCTTTATGTGTTTTTTATCAGTGAACAAAACAAAAAAAGGTCTGATGTCATTTCCTTCTTCAATGTGTTCTTCATTCTCCACTAGTGTATGCAGAAGAGCAGACAGCTGCAGAACTACAAGTCTCAGCATCCTCGATCCAATAGTGTATGCAGGAGAGCAGACAGCAGCTGTCGAACTACAAGGCTCAGCATCCTCCATCCAATAGTGTATGCAGGAGAGCAGACAGCAGCTGTCGAACTACAAGGCTCAGCATCCTCCTTCCAGGACTGTATGCAGGATTTCTTTGCCCCCCCCCCAAAAAAAAAATGACATGGGCTTCGCCATATTTTTGTATGCTAGCCGGGTACAGCAGGCAGGTACGGGCTGCCCCCAACCCCCAGCTGCCTATTTGTACCCAGCTGGGAACCAAAAATATAGGGAAGCCCTTTTTTTTTTAAATTATTTCATGAATTTCATGAAATAATTTAAAAAAAAAAAGACGTGGGCTTCGCCCAATTTTTGAGTCCAGCCGGGTACAACTAGGCAGCTGGGGATTGGAATCCACAGTGCAGGGTGCCCATGCTTTCTGGGCACCCCCGCTGTGAATTGCAGTCCCGCAGCCACCCCAGAAAATGGCGCTTTCATAGAAGCGCCATCTTCTGGCGCTGTATCCAACTCTTCCGGCTGCCCTGGTGACGGGTGGCTAGCCGGGTAATAATGGAGTTAGGGTTAGCTGTATATTATCAGCTAGCCCTAAGCCCGAAATTCATGGTGTCACGCCAATATTAGACATGGCCACCATGAATTTCTAGTAAAGATAAAAAAAAAACATAACACACAGAAAAATATTTTTATTAGAAATAAAACACAACACAATTAGTGACTCCATCTTTATTGAAATAAAGAAGCCCCCCTCCGCAGTAATCCTGGGTCAGGGTCCCGCGCCGTCCAATCTGGATCCAATATCATCTGATCGGTTTGCTGGAAGGCAAAGCGATCAGATGATGTGTCAGGATCAAGTGCCTGAATCACATGACACAGCAGCTGATTGTATAAACGACTTTTATACAATCAGCTGATGCATCAGCGCAAAAAAAAAAAAAAATAATACTCACTTATGTGCTGAATACCGGCAGCTCCTGCAGCGATGGGGCGGGAGTCTGATCCTGTCCGATCGCTGCAGCAGCTGCCGGTTATCAGGGATGAAGTCTCCTGACGCATCCGCTGATACCGGCCGGGCGCCCGCGCCATCGCGATACTTACGATCACCTGATGCGTCAGGTGACTGCATCAGGTGATCCATCGCCAGGTCCTGCATCCATCGGAGCCGGAGGTTTCCCGGCCGTCTGCACACAGCCGGAGCGGGGGTGGCGATACCGTGAGAGGAGCTGGGAGCGGGCATGGCACCGGGACCCTGCAGACAGGTGAGTATAACTTTTTTTTTTTTTTTTTTTTTTTTTCTACTGTTAACTTTTGTTTTCGCAGCCGCTTCCAT
Organism: Anomaloglossus baeobatrachus; assembly: GCF_048569485.1. Taxonomy (NCBI): domain Eukaryota; kingdom Metazoa; phylum Chordata; class Amphibia; order Anura; family Aromobatidae; genus Anomaloglossus; species Anomaloglossus baeobatrachus. The sequence continues at coordinate 46,240,564 of NC_134354.1, read as the reverse complement.
CTCCTGCCTGTACATGGCGCCGCACGGCAGCTGACATGCACAGGACGGGAGATGGAAGCGGCGGTGACGGTACCGGGAGGATTCACGCTTCTGTCTATACTGACAGAAGGAATCCTCTTCCTGTACACGTCACTTTACTACCCACCTCCTGCGTTTATAGCTGCGTTTTTGGTCTTAGAAACGCACCAAAACGCAGCTATTTGCGTTTCTCATTGCGTCTTTCAACATCCCATTGAACTCAATGGATGAAAAGCGCAGTGAAAAACGCGGGAATAATTGACATGCTGCGTTTTTGTGGTCACCACAAAAACGCAGCTGAAAAAAAACGCTGTGTGGGGACAGCAAAAATGAAAACTCATAGACTTTGCTGGGGAAGCAAAGTCATGCAGTTTTGAGGCCAAAAACGCACCCGAAAAACGCGCAAAAACGCCGCGAAAAACGCACCGTGTGCACATAGCTTTAGTCTGCATTGGGGTCATAATACACATAGATCACATGTTAGGCTATGGGTTGAACTCTATGGACTACCTACTACTCGATGGACTACCGATTGACCAACTAGGACTCGATGGACTACTAGATTCAACCTTAAAAACTATAAAACAATGCTTAGTCATTTATGATGATCAACTTTACCCTGCTACATCCCTATAAAGCTATCAGTACCCAAAATCTTTTTACTGCTTAGTCCTAATGCCTCGTCTGTGATGCAGATTACCAATTAATGCTGGAGATCCCTTTTCTTGGTATGTAAAATGCATTGTCCTCTATGGGGTGCCCTGTACTCTTGAGATAACACAGCAATTTATCAGTCAATGACTTAAATCTACACTAGATCGCGGATAGCATCAAAGACAAGAGCTGGTGTCTCCCAACACAAAAGGAGAGGATTCTGTCACTCAGACTCCAAGCTCCAGTAATGAGACGGTGATATGTGTCTCCAACAGATCTTGCCACATGACAACACATTGCTCATTTTCTTGGATGATTAGCGCGTTTCTCTCACAAGGTCTTCAGATGAGGCATAAGAAGGGTTATTACGGAATACCAGGCAACGATAATTACTAAGAAAACCATTCAGATTGCAGCGGTCCTCTGACTTTGGCCCATGAAATTGTTTCATCATGATATGATTGTTCTCATTTTCCTCCCGTTACAATTTTTTTCCCCTTCTATCCAGAAAGACAAAATTATAAAGAACATCTGGAATTTCACAAGTACTTACAATTTTATTATTTTTTTTTTTACTTAGGGAAGCTTCTTAAGCAAACACATTTTAATGATGTGGAAATGGTACAGTAAATTCACGGGAACCTGTTAATTGCTCTTCAGACTTTTTAAAGTGGTCTTTCCATCATGTGTGAAAATATAAAGAACTTCTGAAGGAGGTTCCAGTGTCTGGTTTATGTGCTCTTGTGACCAGTCAAAAAAAATTGTGTAGAATTTTAGATCCTAAAACTGTCAAACTATGATGTTTGGTGTCAAATAAGAGGTGCCTTCTTTTTGTACAATCTCTAAAAGCTAATGACCGAACATTGTACTGCGAAGTTCCATAACGCTTGGAGAAACTTGGAATCAAGAACGTCATTTCTCAACAGCGCCTCCGCAGGAGAAATTGAGTATTAGATCTTGAAGTCTAATACTTGCCCTTGTTGGGGACAAGTTTGGTCCTTCACCAAAGAGCCGTCCATACACATGAGATGCCAGTTGACTGACTGTCTCCACCTCCCCCCTCTATAAACATAAGGTCTTTGCTAACAAATTATGATGGCACCATTTATTCCATGGCACTTTACAAGTGAAAAGGGTAGACCTAAAAAAGGTACAATAATCATGAACATTACAAAAACAGACTGGGACATGAGGAGAGGACCCTGCTCACGAGGACTCAGTCTACAGGGGATGGTTGAAGATACAGTAGGTGAGGACAGAGCTGGTTGCGCAGTGGTGTACTGGTCTGAGGGTTATTGTAGGTTGTTGGCTTGTCTGAAGAGGTGAGTCTTCAGGTTTCTTTTAAAGCTTTCCATGGTAGGTGAGAGCCTGATATCCTGGGGTAGAGCGTTCCAGAGTATGGGGGAGGCACGCGATTGTGGGAAGAGGAGATAAGAGAGGAGTAGAGAAGGAGATCTTGTGAGGAACTGAGGTTGCGTGCAGGTAGGTATCTGCAGACTAGGTCACAGATGTATGGAGGAGACAGGTTGTGGATGACTTTGTATGTCATTGTTAGTGTTTTGCACTGGAGTCTTTGGGCAATGGGAAGCCAGTGAAGGGATTGGTAGATTGTTGAGGCCAGGGAGTAGTGAGTCTAGAGTTGGATTAATGGGCTGCA
>NC_134354.1:46180735-46233235 GCF_048569485.1 Anomaloglossus baeobatrachus | reverse complement strand
TTGACATGACACTAAGGCAGGGAGGCTGCATTAAGAAAGGGCTACAAGTTGCCACATGCAGACTCTGTGACCTATCTTTGTATCCCTGGGTTGTGCCTGACAGACGGCTTTTTACTGACAATGCCAGCACCGCCGGCCATATGCAGAATCGCATTCACAGTGATTTGTGTAAAGCACACTTTCCCATCCACCGCGCGGCGTCCGCTCCTCATTGTGTTCTCGGTTCCTTTTTGCTTTATGGATTAGCGCTGGAAGGAAGCGTCAAAACATCTCTTTTGTTGTTGAGCGGAGAGCGGGTATGGTGGGAGGCATAAAGAGGATTTCTCTTGTTTATACAGGACCGGCTTTTATATCGTAATTATATTGCATCAATTTTGTTTGTAACGTGGGAAAATCATATAGAGATTCGTGACTATGGAAGCGAAGCAAGATGTTATTGCCTCTTTACCAAGGAATTGTGGGCACGCTCGGGCACTGCTTCATTCTAACCCTTCCTTGGTTTAGAGTGGAGTAACCCTTTAATTCATAGTCTGTCGTATGATCCCTCCTGGAAAGTCATCTGTGAAGCATGTATCTTTCTATATGTTGGAAAACTTCTGGTCCAATAGGTTGGTCTGGAGTCTGCCCTCCATGGCTGCTGGACTTCACTTCTGCATCCGGCGTCTTCAGCCTATCCAGGACTTACTAGGCCGTGACGTGTGACGCTTTGCAACATTTAGTGCAAACTTCCACAGCACTCGTGTGCCCTGGTGGGTGCGCGTTGGCCCTGCCGCGCCTTGGTGGGTGCGCGTTGGCCCTGCCGCACCTTGGTGGGTGCGCGTTGGCCCTGCCGCGCCTTGGTGGGTGCGTGTTGGCCCTGCCGCGCCTTGGTGGGTGCGCGTTGGCCCTGCCGCGCCTTGGTGGGTGCGCGTTGGCCTTGCCGCGCCTTGGTGGGTGCGTGTTGGCCCTGCCGCGCCTTGGTGGGTGCGCGTTGGCCCTGCCGCGCCTTGGTGGGTGCGCGCTGGCCCTGCCGCGCCTTGGTGGGTGCGCGCTGGCCCTGCCGCGCCTTGGTGGGTGCGCGCTGGCCCTGCCGCGCCTTGGTGGGTGCGCGCTGGCCCTGCCGCGCCTTGGTGGGTGCGCGCTGGCCCTGCCGCGCCTTGGTGGGTGCGCGTTGGCCCTGCCGGCGCCCTGGTGGGTGCGCGTTGGCCCTGCCGGCGCCCTGGTGGGTGCGCGTAGGCCCTGCCGGCGCCCTGGTGGGTGCGCGTAGGCCCTGCCGGCGCCCCGGTGGGCGCGCGGTGCCACCCTGCCGTACAAATCAAATGATCTCTGGAGCTTGTCGCTACTCTGAGAGTGCCTCTCTCTTAGACCTCATTCACACGGCAAATTTTTTGCATCAGTGTTTGTATGCTGACGCCATTAATGGAATTTACAAAGAAACTATAATTTAAACATTGACCACTTTTCTGTGTTTTGGAGACGTCCCTGTTTTTTTTGGCAAATACTGATTTAAATACAAGTCAAAAATACTGATGTGTGAATAAGGCCTTTAGGAAGGCACAATTTCACTGAGCACTATGTAATTCTTCATTTCTCCTCTGGAGGCGCTGTAGAGAAATTGAGCACTTGCTGCCAGGACTGGCTCGCGACATATTCCTTGCTTCCTTGTTGATCTTGTTTTCCATGGATTGAAAATTCCATCTTTTTATATGGTAACTTTACTCTCCGTACACGTGCAGAATGTAAGTATATGTTAGGTGTGAAAGTAGACAAATGGGAGGTGTCTGCTGTATCCCCCAGTGTCCTCATTACGCCGCTCCGTCCACATGGTATGTCTATTACCGCCACATATGGAGGTCTGCTCTTCACATCAGCGTTAAACTTGTCGGATCTCCTGGATTGTGCGTCTCCGTTATTGGTGTGATGGGAATCTATTCCACTTCCCGGTTGTTTTTCCAAACAGAATTTTATTTATGCTCTCGCTATAAGGTGAATGTTTGGCTTTCCCGACGCCAGGCAGATTTAGAGGATGGATTTAAAGGGCCGGCACACATGGTATAGCGATCACTGTGTTTTTATATATTATGGGCTGTAACGCCCAGCTTCTTTTTTACAGCCTCGTAAATGCGCTAATTGTTCAGTAAGAGTTCCTTGATGTTGACTACAAAAAAAACAAAACACTGCTCTGTACAGGAAATCTGCAGGTTACTGAGACAGGAAACAACATGCAAAAAAAGCTAAAGAGCTCAACAGTCCGTGAATCCATCCAAAGGATCAACAATTCTTATGGTGGTTGCACATTAGTTTTAGGCAGTATTTTGGGGTTTTTTTTTTTTTTTGGAGGCCATAGATATGAGACCTGTCCACCCCAAGTTATCCAAAATGTTCAGTCCAGGATGTGAGACTTTTGGAGATTTGGTCGTTTTTTTGGTAGTGGAGACAAGTAAACTCTCACCTGAGATGGCAGTTTCCAAAAGTGTGGTTGGAGCGCCGGCAGATCCCCTTTGGTTGGCGCGCCGGAAGATCCCCCTTGGTTGGCGCGGCTGAAGATTCCCCCCCCCCTTTTGACGCGGCGGAAGATTCCCCCCCCCCTTGGTTGACGCGACGGAAGATTCCCCCCCTTGGTTGGCGCGGCGGAAGATTTTCCCCCCCCCCTTGGTTGACGCGGCGGAAGATTTCCCCCCCCTTTGGTTGGCGCGGCGGAAGAATAGACCCCCATCCGCCGTCTTGGTTGGGAAATTTTAGAAAGGTCATGGTTATAGTGACATAGTTGTTGCAAAAAACAGCGCCCCAAGTGTCCAGTTGTCCTACATTGCGTTGGCTTTCGTCTTATCTGCTTCCGGCTGTGCTTGTTGTACGGCCTCTCCGGTAGCTGCAGGATTTTGCGCTCACTGTTTGTGGGTCAGGGCTGACATCTCTTAATTAATATCTTGTAATTGATCTTAATTAACTGTGTATTTTCAGACATTAAATGACTGGGTAAGGTAAGAAGGTGAGCTGCTAGTCTTAATTCATGGCGAGGTTGTGAAGATGAGCGGTAACAGCCTACTAATGAAGAAGCGGTGTGATTTACATCTCTGCCACTTTAGGCCAGAAGGGATTATTCCATCTGTAACACAGGATGTGTCTGCAGCTACTTGCTATAATCTTGTGGTCGAGCGGCGACCACAGCGATCGTCTACACGTTGTGCCGTGTCACAGACCAAAGTCCGTCTCAAGTTGAGGTTTTGCTAAATTTACCAAAAGTGCAGGTCAAGAAGTTCTAGGAACAGCAGCTTGTGTGACTCCTTCTTTGGGCTCCTGCAATGTCTGAGCATTTCTTAAAAGGCTCCTTCACATTTGATCATAGAAATGCAAATTGATTATATTTGCTAATTACGACGGGTGCCCCAGTATCTTCACCGGTTCTCTCCACTTCTAGAGTTGCTTTGACCTGAGCAGGGAGCTTCCTTGGTATGAAATTGAGGTGAGCGCCGTTTGGCCTCAGCTCATTCAGTAACCAGCCCCCTTCTTCATTAGCCGTAGACATTGAGCTACGGCAGTCATCCAGCCTTGACCCTCCTGTAGATTTTGGAGTGCTAATCGACTATGTACTTGTTGATCCATGATGAGGTTATATTGGCCTGTCCACACAGGTATAATGTTTATATGCACGTTGTCTCTGGGCAGCATGTATATTGTCGGCAGCACATCCTCTGTTTACACAGGGCAATGGGTGAGGGTGCAGTAGGAGGGGGTAGAGCTGGTTGGGCAAAGGTATAGTAGAATGAGGATTGCTGTGGGTTGTAGACTTGTCGGAAGAGAAGTCTTCACGTCCCTTCTGAAGGTTTCCATTGTAGGCAAGAGTCTAATATGTTGGGTAGTGAGTTCTAGAGTATGGGGGAGGCACGAGATAAGCCTTGTATGTGATTATGGGCAGAGCTGAGAAGAAGATATTGTGAGGATTGGAAGTTGCATGCACATGTCTACTGGGAGACTAGGTTACAGTTGTATGGAGGCTGTGAATGGCTTTGTATGCCATGGTTAGGATTTTTGACCTGGAGTCTTTGGCCAATGGAAAGCTAGTGGAGATATTGGCAGAAAGGAGAGGCAGGGGAATATTGAACGGACAGGTGGATTAGTCAGGCAGCAGACTTTACGATGGCTTGGAGGTGCACGAGACTGCTAGAAGGGAAGTCACAGAGTAGGAGGTTGCAGTAGTCGAGGTGGGAGATGATGAGGGCATGCACTAGTGTTTTTGCAGCTTCTTTGTTAAGGAATGTATGGAACTGGGAAATATTTTTGAGTCGGCAGGAAATGGAAAAGGCTTGAAAGAGTGCAGAATCGAGGGTTACCTTGAGGCATAGAGCTTGAGGGACTGGGGTGAAAGTAATCGGCCATTGATTTTGGATGGGTCTTTTGTGGTGGGGAGGGAGGGGATGATTGAAACGGGGGGTGACCGGATTAATTCTGTTTTTGTCCCATGTTAAGTTTTAGAAATTGAGCAGAGAAAAAGGATGAAATGGTGGACAGACATTGTGGGATTCTGGTTAGTAGGGAGGTGATAGTCTAAAGAGGTAGATGTGTCTCGGCCGCATAGGGATGATACTAGAAGTGGTGGGACTCTGAGCTGTCCCATGCTGATGGTGTAGATGGAACCATGGGGGGAAATCGACAGATGGGGGGGAGAGATAGTGGGAGACGCTGAATGTCCAGTGTGTTAGGTATAAATAGATCCAGGATAGGGCCAAGTCTGGGACACCATTATTAATGTGAAACCCTGTAATTGTGTTTGCCTCTTGACCCCTTGCGCTCCACATACCGTAATACTACCCAGTGGAGTATATTCGTGGGGGGTTGCCCAGTGTAAAGTCACCGGACAAGTCACCGAATGATTCAGTTTCCGCACACTTCCAAGTGTGCACCTAGAAGAGCTGGTTTCCGGCTGCCTGCCTCTGCTAGCCCGTCTATGGGCGTTCAGCAAACAAGGGCTTAATGTGCAGTGATTAGGCCGAGGCACTGACAGGTCTTAATTGTTAAACATGAAAGCAAAGTTTTCACAACAGAGCAATTACCAAAGAAGAAATGGAAGTGTTACCTAATGATGCCATGGAGTTTGATACCACTGGGAGAAAGTTGTAAGCACATGCACAAATACTGGATTTTACCTTATACTGCTGCATGTTTCGCAAGGCTTCATCAGGTGTTTGAAGAAAAGAAATACATGGCGGTATTCTTCAGTGCCAAGGGTGTAATTCCCTGAACAGCCAGTGGTCAAGAGGTTCTTCTATTCTAATCTTCTAAAATGTCTTAAGAGTCCCCTCATCTCTACTACTGCTCATCTCCATTACACTGTTTAGTGGCTGTGTAATGACCTGTACTATCCTAGGCACTGGTCATCGATCTGGGGGTGCACAACTCCTTTTAAAGAGCGACTGCACTTTTGCAAAACTTTTGATGGCGTCTTAACTTTAGGTCTGGTCGATGATCCGCCTTCCGGTTGCCAGAATAAAGGGACAGTAGTTTACCGCTCAACTTGGCCCTGCTCCCTTTTGACGGCGGATTCGATGAAAAGTCGATTAGCCCATCTTGGCATTAACTCTCTAAATGCCCAGTTGTTTTTTTTTTCCCCTGCCATTTCCTGGGACAGTCATGAAGAGGTCTTAAGGCCCTGTGCACACTTGATGTTTTTGCTGCGTTTTTTTTACCGTGTTTTTGTGCTGAAAACGCTGTGACATTGCTTCCCCAGCAATGTCTATGGGTTTTCACAAGTGCTGTCCGCACACAGTTTGTTTTTGTAGCTGCTTTTTTGTGGTGACCTCAAAAACGCAGCATGTCAATTATTTCTGCGTTTTTCACAGCGTTTTTCACTCATTGAATGCAGTGCACAAAATGTGGTAAAAATGCACCCGCGTTTTTACCGCAGGTGTGTTTTTTGTACGTTTTTGCGGACAAAAACTCACAAACGCTGCGTGAAAAAAACGCCTAGTGTGAACATAGCCTAAAGCTTTTGGTTTAGACTATGATCTATTTGTGGGGTCTGAGATGTGACACCCCATCTTATCAGCTGATACCAGTTCTTGGGTCAGCCAAAAGTTCATTGTACAAATCTGGAATAGCACAGCACCGTACTATGTAGTGGACGTTCTCCGGTACTGCAGCTTAGCTCCTATTGAAGTAGATGGGGTCTGAACTGCAGTAATCAAGATTGTCCACTAGACCATATGTGGCACTGTGCGGCTTCCTCTTGCGGCTTCCTCTGTGCAGTTTCCTCTGCCGAAGACTGCACTTCTGGACACAACCGGACTGTCACAGGTGACAGTCATATGGTTTCTGGCTGTGGAAGGTCAGTGTTTGGCTGCGCAGAATGCTCCTTGATTTTCTATTGTTCCTGCTGTCAGTATTAATTGGTATAGGTAGCTTTCCTGCTGGATTTTCATCTCTCTCTCCCTTTTGGACCCAGCAGGAGCTTTCCTTCCACCCAGCTGATGATCATCAGTACTCTCTTGGTGCTTAAATACTCCCTTCTTCCCTGGACTTTGTGTTGGTGATTTTATTCACTTTATTCTAGCTCTGGGTGCAAGCAGGGGCTTGTACTCCTGTAGTATTGTTGCTGAACTTCTACCCGAGTCATCTGTGGATAGGAGAAAAATGAAAGAACTACTTGTGTCGTCCTTGTGTCTCCTTTAGCGTTTAGTGGGGTTGACTATGAGCTCATCCCACCTGCTCTCTTTTGAGGGCCCAGCACTAGGGATACCTATGGTCAGGTATCCGGGTCGGCGCATAAGTGTGAAACCTATCTAGGGTGGTAAGGGACCCTAGGGACCAGATGTAGGTTTGGTCAGGGGTTCCCATCTCCCCCCTTGCCTAATCTTTTACCGCTTGCTTGGTATTTCCCCGTACCTAGCGTGACACGGACGGGAGATATTTGGTGTTGACCCATTCTTATTGAAGGAGGTTTATCAGTATTGTGGTCCTGCCATTTGAGTCTGTTGCCTTTGGGTCAAGAGACCAGTGGCCAGTGAATGTCGGAAGTATGAGCCAACATAATGTGGAAATGAAGAACCCCAAAAGTTGGCGCGCACAGTGCGATCCTTGTATAGCCTGACCGGTGTATAATTTGTGTATAATTTTGGAGCTAGTGATTCATTTGCAGCTGAAAAGCTTCGTGCAGAGAAGAGAAACGTTCCTCTTCCCAACACACAAGTAATCGCTTACTATTGGGAATTCTGAATAATTCTGGTTCCTCGTTTTAAAATGAATCATCGCCTAATTATAATCTTCTCAGTATTTTTTTCCCACTCTGCCAACTTAATACCCGCTCTGATCCTCCATCAGTCACTAATTAAAGCCCACATGCCTTCTCCAGAACGCACTCCATCACCCAAGTACACGAGCAGTTGTGGAAGCAGACGGATCGCCGGACCGCCGAGTGCCAGCCAGGGATTCACATATCAGGAAAAATGCCGAATTATTCCCATCCGAGCTACTAAATCACAACTTAAAGGGGCAGCACTCCTGATTATACAGAGTAGCGTGGACCGCAAACGCAAAATAGTTGTTGGCCGATATTCTTGAGATGCTGTGAATCAATTTTGCAGGACCGCGTCCTTTGGCCACATCTGTGATCTATGGGAGTCCCTGCCCTGAAGACAATTTAATTGGCTAATCTGGTGTGATGTCATCGATGCGGTGTGACATCATGCCAGACCGGCTAATCAAAAGCCCCAAAACCATCCTGTGGGACTGGTATTGTGAAGACTTAAAAGAGCTGATGATAAGGGGTGTAACTATAGTGCATGAAGGGTTTGTAGCCGCCACCTGCACATTCAGCTCGGTCGAGCGTGCACGTCTTCTCTGACTAAGGCTACTTTCACACATCAGTTTTTTTCCATCAGGTACAATCCGGAAAAAAAAAGGTAAAACGGATCCGGTACCGCATCCGTTTTATCCCCATAGATTTGCATTGTTACCGGATTGTACCTGATGGCTTTGCGTTGCATCCGTTTTTTTCCGGATGCGGCAAAATTAATTAAAGCGGCGGCCGGAGGCAACGTGTCTTGCAAGGTTTTTTTTGTCCGGCAAAAAAAAACGCATCGCGCCGGATCCGGCGTGTTTTACAATGAAAGCCTATGGACGCCGGATCCGGCGCAATGCGGTAAAAAATGGATGCTGCTGCCGGATCCGTTCTTGTAAACTGCGCATGCACCAAATTAATTAAAAAAAACTGATCCATCGAAAAAACGGATGCAAAAACGGATGCAAAATGGATCCATCGGATCCGTTTTTTTACGCATCCGGCATAACGGATCCGTTAAAAACCGGATCCGGTGGATACGGTTTAACATTTTTTTTGCCGGATCCTTTGGATCAGAAAAAAAAAGGATTGTGCCTGAATGCAGAAAACTGATGTTTGAAAGTAGCCTAAGGCCTCAATCAGCGTCAACCTCAGACCACCATATACATACTAAATGGGCATGTGCCAGTGGGCTTAACCCAATAAATATTGGCTATCTGGCATTTGATTTAATAAACGGAGGTCCTATCAGTCACTGGACACCCCATAGATCAGCCGAAATGCATTTAGAAAAGTGGATCTCAACTGTTCAAATATTAAAAAAATACAACTACAGATAGAACTTGCTCTTCCTCAGTCCAGCACTGGCTCACCGCTGCAGCCAGTCACTCAACTTGGCTCATGCCTAACACAGCAGAGAGGTGACCCAGTGATTGGCTGCAGCAGCCAAAACATAGACTATGACGGGACAGCGGTGAGCCGGACCTGGAGCAAGGGAGCAAGAGTGCTATGTGTATTGGTTTACCTTTATTTCTTTACTACTATTTGATTATTTTATGTCCGCTTCTATAAGGATATGTGCAAATGGCATCTTTTTTAGTTTTTCCCCCAAAGCTGCTTCTTGGGCGTCTTTTTGTGGTGGCACCCCCCACCCCTTCCCCTCTCCAGTTATAGTTAGGGCCACATATAACAAGGTGGCTTCGGGAAGAATGGACCAGTCTCTTCTTTTAACCACTTCATGCCTTCTATACCCGAAAGCAGTTAAATAGTGACAGATCATGTGTGCAGAAGGGCTATCAGACGTTATTGGTGTTTTTTACCTAGTGCCTAGTGCAGTCAGAATCAGTCTGAGGAAAGCGACGTGCGCGTTCCCTAACAGTGAAAGCCCCTGTTAATGATGTGTATGAGTGCCTGAAGAGGCCAGTTGGCACGGTTGTAGTGCCTATAACAACAATTTTAGGCCTTTTTCACATGTCTGGGTTTCCAGGAAGTGTGGCATGTGGTGTTTTTTTTTGTTTGTTTTTTTCCCCCATGGATAACACGTTCCCATTATAATCTATGGGGCTGCTGACATGTCCATGTTTTTACACAGGCAGTGTCCATACAAATCAGAGACATGTCAGTTTTTTGTTCTGACAGCAAAGCTGACGAGGGCCAATACAAGTCTAATGGGTCTGTGAACAAAATGTAGAGCACAGGGGTGCTGGCCCGGGGGCCTCGGCGGTTGGCCATGTGTGTCCGGGGGCCTCGGCGGTTGGCCCTGTGTGTCCGGGGGCCTCGGCGGTTGGCCCTGTGTGTCCGGGGGCCTCTGCGGTCGGCCCTGTGTGTCCGGGGGCCTCGGCGGTCGGCCCTGTGTGTCCGGGGGCCTCGGCGGTCGGCCCTGTGTGTCCGGGGGCCTCGGCGGTCGGCCCTGTGTGTCCGGGGGCCTCGGCGGTCGGCCCTGTGTGTCCGGGGGCCTCGGCGGTCGGCCCTGTGTGTCCGGGGGCCTCGGCGGTCGGCCCTGTGTGTCCGGGGGCCTCGGCGGTCGGCCCTGTGTGTCCGGGGGCCTCGGCGGTCGGCCCTGTGTGTCCGGGGGCCTCGGCGGTCGGCCCTGTGTGTCCGGGGGCCTCGGCGGTCGGCCCTGTGTGTCCGGGGGCCTCGGCGGTCGGCCCTGTGTGTCCGGGGGCCTCGAGCCTAGTGAAACCCAGAAGAGCGGGTGTCGCATTGCGAATTGTCATATTCTTTGCAGTTTATTTGGTAAATTGGTAAAGGATGCTGCTTATAAATATATATATTTTAGGTTTGTGTTTGTTGTTTTTTTTTTTTTTCCCCTCAATCTTACTTTGTTATCAAGTAGTAGAGGATTCCTGAAAGAGGATCATAAAACTCCCCCGGCTGGTCCTCTAAGTAATTGCAAGTAAAATGTGAGGGCAGCGAGCGGCTGTCTGCATTGCAGGAGCGGTGACTGCAGTGCAGATATCGCTGTCTGTTTGCTGCATCAGCCCGGATCACTACAAAGTCAGAAGAGAGACTGGTCTGTGCTGAGCAAATGTGTATTATCCGAAGGGGTTATCCAGAGCCTCGCACTTTTGCATCGGGAGGTAGGGGGCGCTGCTGAGATCCTGGGCCTGGGTGTAGGCAGGTCTCATGCACTGGTCTGATTAATGTTAAGAGGACATGATCTGATAGGTGGCCGTCAGTGCAGGAAGATTGTACCGAACAGCAGCAGAATTAAAGAAAAATATTGCTAATCTACTTTTCCACATATACTGTATGTGCCTTCAGGTGACTTTGCCTGTGCCACAAAGTGTCAATGCTTGACCAAAAATATCATCATCTTTGGTCTAGAATTTCTAACGTAGGTGTAAGTGTAGTTGTGTGCATGTATTAAAGGGGTCCTCCATATATTCATGTACTCTGCGTAGACCACCCTCACCACTGATTGGCAACTTTTTGTCTACACTGTGTATTAGCAGAAAGCTGCCAATCAGTGGTGTGGGCAGGGCTACACAGAGCTCAGCATTCAGAGAACTGCTAGACTTGCAGCAGATTAGTTTTTAATCAGAATTGCAGCACACTGTCCAGTAAGTGACAAATTGCTGGAATCGGGGTTTCCACTCCTAAATTGTTACTCTCCAAACCTGTTGAGATTCCCTTTTAAATTGATGGTCTATCACGATCATAGTGCAACATTTTAGGATCAAATTTACACAATTATACATCCGTGCATATGATTTTCTGAATGAAGAGATGACCACTGTAGTGATGGCAAAAGGGAGTTTTAAAAGCAGACCCTTCCTCCCCTCCCTTCTTCTATGACTTTCGCCCTTCCTCTGCCCTTTCCCTTCTTCTTTGGCCCTTTGCCCTTCTCGGCTCGGCCCTTTGCCCTTCTCGGCTCGGCCCTTTGCCCTTCTCGGCTCGGCCCTTTGCCCTTCTCGGCTCGGCCCTTTGCCCTTCTCGGCTCGGCCCTTTGCCCTTCTCGGCTCGGCCCTTTGCCCTTCTCGGCTCGGCCCTTTGCCCTTCTCGGCTCGGCCCTTTGCCCTTCTCGGCTCGGCCCTTTGCCCTTCTCGGCTCGGCCCTTTGCCCTTCTCGGCTCGGGCCCTTTGCCCTTCTCGGCTCGGCCCTTTGCCCTTCTCGGCTCGGCCCTTTGCCCTTCTCGGCTCGGCCCGGCCCTTTGCCCTTCTCGGCCCGGCCCTTTGCCCTTCTCGGCCCGGCCCTTTGCCCTTCTCGGCTCGGCCCTTTGCCCTTCTCGGCTCGGCCCTTTGCCCTTCTCGGCTCGGCCCTTTGCCCTTCTCGGCTCGGCCCTTTGCCCTTCTCGGCTCGGCCCTTTGCCCTTCTCGGCTCGGCCCTTTGCCCTTCTCGGCTCGGCCCTTTGCCCTTCTCGGCTCGGCCCTTTGCCCTTCTCGGCTCGGCCCTTTGCCCTTCTCGGCTCGGCCCTTTGCCCTTCTCGGCTCGGCCCTTTGCCCTTCTCGATTCAGGCCCTTTGCCCTTCTCGATTCAGGCCCTTTGCCCTTCTCGATTCAGGCCCTTTGCCCTTCTCGATTCAGGCCCTTTGCCCTTCTCGATTCAGGCCCTTTGCCCTTCTCGATTCAGGCCCTTTGCCCTTCTCGATTCAGGCCCTTTGCCCTTCTCGATTCAGGCCCTTTGCCCTTCTCGATTCAGGCCCTTTGCCCTTCTCGATTCAGGCCCTTTGCCCTTCTCGATTCAGGCCCTTTGCCCTTCTCGATTCAGGCCCTTTGCCCTTCTCGATTCAGGCCCTTTGCCCTTCTCGATTCAGGCCCTTTGCCCTTCTCGATTCAGGCCCTTTGCCCTTCTCGATTCAGGCCCTTTGCCCTTCTCGATTCAGGCCCTTTGCCCTTCTCGATTCAGGCCCTTTGCCCTTCTCGATTCAGGCCCTTTGCCCTTCTCGATTCAGGCCCTTTGCCCTTCTCGATTCAGGCCCTTTGCCCTTCTCGATTCAGGCCCTTTCCCGGGTGAATATTTATTTTTTAAAACTCTTATAAAAACTTTCCCCTCTCCTTTATCTTTTGGTTATGCACAGTATGGCGGTACTATTACTTTTCTGCATGCCAAACTATCAGTTTTCCCGACTTATGGTGGTATTATTGGTCTTTCTCTGCTTTAGAGAAGATCACAGATCACTGATTGCAGCTTCGCTCCCCTCATCCCTCTGATGTAAGGTTATCACCCACACAAAGCTGTCATGTATCGGGTTATGCCTCCAAACAATGGTGGCTAATGACTGCTGCGCGCCCTGCAGCTGAGTGGTGATGTGAGATGGTGTATTTTGGGGTGACGCCTCCGTCCGTGTGCAGCTGTGTTCTGCAGGACAGTTTTGGACCCTCCACCTCGTCACCGCACCAGTGGGCTTCATTTGCAATTATATTGTAAGAACTGGTTTGACAGGGAAATTGGCGAGCCCCTGGCTAGTGGACAGAGGGGGGGGGGCTGATGGGATAATCTACAGGTGCTGCTCTCGTCTCATTACCATAGGTAATTACTGTAATTTAGGCAGTTTATAGATGCTTTTTTTTAGTTTTCTCACTTCTTTATTCCCCGGCATCCCTTATGAGAGGGCTAATGGTGATCATGAACTGATGCGGGGGCTGCAGGGGGTCAAGAACATTTCACACTTTAAAAAAAAAAAAAAAAATTCGGTTAATAGTTAATTTTTAAGTTACGATGGCCATCTCTATGAAATGAGACCCCTGAAAGTCCCCAGTTATATGCAGAACCACATCCAACGCGTCTGCTGTTCTTTAACCCCTTCACCCCCGGGTGATTTTCCCTTTTTTTTTTTATGCTAGTGTTTTCCTCCCCTTCTTCCACGACTGGGATGAGTTGTACTTTGGAACAACATCATTCATTCTGCCCCATGTTATACTGGAAAATGGGAAAACAATTTCAAGTGCTGTGACATTCCAAAACAAAACCTCGCATGATTTCTCTTTTTTTTTTTTTCCTCACCATGTTATATGGTTAAACTGACTCGGTATTATGACTCCCCAGGTTGGTGCGAGCTTGTAGACACCAAACATGGTATAGTTTTACTTTTATCTAAGCATGGAAAAGAAATTCAGATATTTTGTCTAAAATTTGTCGGCATTTTCCAAGACTTCCGAGTGTTCTCATTTGTTTGGGATCTGGGTTGTGTAGCGGCTTATTGTTTGCGTCTACAGCTGACATTTTTAATTATACCATTTTGGGTAGATGTGATGCTTTGATCACCTGTTGTTGCATTGTGGAGCAATATTGCAGTGACACCCCCCCCACCCCCCCAAAAAAACCCCAAAACGGATCAGAGTGAGTGATTTTGTATTTTGATCGGACATTTCTGAACGTGGCAAAACCAAATGTGCATTTTTAAAAAAATTATTTTCAATGGGGCAATAGGGGGGTGATTTTAAAATTTTTAAGGGTTTTTTTTTTTTTCCATAATTTTTTTTTTTTTTTTTTTTTACAATTCTTCCTAGGGAACTTTAAGACTTCACAGTCCAACCGCTACTCCTGATCAGAGCGATACGTTAGGCGGCTTTCACACTACGTTTTTTTAACATGCGTCCTGAACGTTTTTTTAACGCAAAAACGGATCCAGTGCAAATGCGTTTTTTATCTCAATGCATTTGCAATGGACTCGCGTCAACATGCGTTCACCTGCGTTTGCGTGCGTTATAGTGAGGATCCAGCGACTGTTTTTTAACTTTTTTCAAAAACGCTACTTGTAGCGTTTTTGAGCTGCGTCCAAATACTGCAAATTGCTGGATCCTGACTATACTGCACGCAAACGCATGTGAACGCTGGCATGCTGATAGACAGGATCCTGCTTGCTCTACTGAGCATGCCCAGAAACCAGCCTGGCGTGATCAGTCTCTCTGTCCCCCTCCCTCTCTCCCCCTCCCTAGAGCTGCGGAGGCTCGTAACCAAGGTAAATATAGTGTATCCAAGCAAGTTAACCGATGTTTACCTTGGTTACGTGTGCAGGGAGCCCGGCTCTTAGCAGCTGCAGATGCTCGTAACCAAGGTAAATATCAGATATCCAAGCAAGTTACCCGGTGTTTACTTTGGTTACGAGCCTCCGCAGCTGTCAGATGCCGGCTCCCAGTCTGTCACGTTCAGTGCCCCTCACTCCTGATCACATGACTCCAATGCCCACCCATAAACTTCAAGTGACAGGATCCTGCAAAATAACACATGCGTTTTTCTTTGTAAAAGCAGGATCCGCTTTTACAGCAAAAAATTCACGACGCATGCTAAAAAAACGTAGTGTGAAAGCAGCCTTAGTTTTTCCAGCACAGTATTGTTGTATTCATGCTTTGAGTGAAATGTTTACTTGCTCTGCATGGTCGTAGTCCTGTACTTGTTTGGCTGCTGGCCATTTACTTCTTGCGCTGCGTGGTCGAATTCATGCACTGTGGCTTAACCGCTGGCAGTTTCCTTCTTGCGCTGCGTGGTCATATTCATGTACTTGTTTGGCCGCCGGCTGCTTCCTTTTTGCTCTGTATGATCGTATTCATATTCACTTTCTTAGGCTGCTTTCACACCTCCGGTTTTTGCTGAGCGGCACAATACGGCGCTTTGCAGAAAAAAATGGAACCATTTTTTTTGCCGCCGGTTGCGTTTTTTCCGCATAGACTTGCATTAGCGCCGTATTGTGCCACATGGCCTTGCGTTGCGTCCGGTTTTTGCCAGATGCGGCATATTTAGCCCATGCGGCGGCCGTATGGAACGTTGCCTAGCACGTTTTTTGTGCGGCGAAAGAACCGCATTGCGCCGGATCTGGCGCAATTTACAATGCAAGCCTAAGGACGCCGGATGTGGCGTCCTGCGGCAAAAAATGCATCCGGCCGCCGGATGCGGTTTTTTGAACTGCGCATGCTCAGTATCAAGCCGCATCCGTCAAAAAAACGGACGGGCCGCATGGAAAAACGTATGCAACGGATCCGTTTTTTTTCGCCGCATCCATTGCATAGGTTTTTGAGCCGGATTGAGCCGCACTGCAAAAACCGGATGTGTGAAAGCAGCCTTAGCCGCTGGACATTGCTTTCTTGCCTTCCATGGTCGAAGTTCATGGGTTGGTTTGGCTGCCAGCCGTTTCCTTCCAACATTGCATGGTCGTAGTCATGCACTTGCTAAACCTCTGCCCGTTTTCTTCTTGCGTTGCGGGGTCGAATTCATGCACTTGTTTGAATTAAAATCAGCCACTTCATTCCATGTACAGTTTTCGTTATACGCACCCTCTTAAATTATAAAATTTTTTCCATGGATGATTCCTCTCCTCGTATTTCTCATTTTTGATTTTTTTTAAGTTGTATAAGAAGATCCAGGACTCTCTGGGGGGAAACTTATTGACAGAATTTAGAAAATTCTGCTCTATTTTTGTAAAATTGATGTAGATGGGAGCAGTAAAGCTTCAGTATCCAATGAACCCTTTTAAGCCTGCTTTACACCTTACGATATCACATATGATCTCGTATGCGATCGTACCCGCCCCTATCGTATGTGCGGCACGTTCAGTTTGTTGACCGTGTCGCACAAACTATTATTTCCCGTCACACGTACTTACCCGTCCATACGACCTCGCTGTGGGCGGCGAACATCCACTTCCTGGAGTGGGAGGGACGTTCGGCGTCACAGCGACGTCACGCGGCAGCCGGCCAATAGAAGCGGAGGGGCGTTGATGAGCGGGACGTTAACATCCCGCCCACTTCCTTCCTTCTGCATTGCCGGCGGGAGCCGCAGGACGTAGGTAAGATCTGTTCATCGTTCCCGGGTGTCACACTGAGCGATGTGTGGTACCTCGGGAACATTGAACAACCAGACGTGCAATTTTAAGGAAATGAACGACGTGCGTTCGATCAACGGTTTTACGTTCAATCGCACGTAGCTGTCACACGCTACAACAACACTAACGATGCCGGATGTGCGTCACTTACGACGTGACCCCGCCGACACATCGTTAGATTTGTTGTAGCGTGTAAAGCGGGCTTAAGGCAGTAGATCTGTCAATCTCTGTATGGGGAGTGCAGTAAACTGTACTATAACCCGCTGTTTACAGATTGGGCATCAGTTTTCTTAGTTTTCAGATTTTTCCCTGAAAACTTTGTCTATTTCATCAACTTGTTCGATGGTTCTGATCTAGAGACAAGAGGACCATCTTATGTGCTGCAGGATCTCTCATGGAGTTTGTTTTTTTTTTTTGTAATTTCTTTTGGGTTTCCCAATCTACTTTAGATTCCAACTTAAAACAATCCGAGAATTTTATTGGTCATTTGGCATATGAATTTGCCATAATACAGCTTCATTTTATGGCTTCAAACTTGAATCGCCGCAGAAGGGGATCGGATGGAATGTGAAATATTTGGGGCCAGATCCTAAGATGTTGCCGTGATTCTGGATATTGTTCTGAAATGCATTAACATTTTTAGCTTTTCTTTTTTTTGCTTTTTTTTTTTTTTTTTTGGTCCTTTTCTAGGCTTTTTAATGTTTGCAATAAAGAAATCACAATTTTAAGGCATAATTTCCATTAATAGCTAATAAGTAACGAATACAGCGGCGTTTTTGTTTCTAATCTTTTTGATGCCGTGATTGATTTTAGTAAAGCGGTGCTTGCAGTATGGTGATGACGGAGCTACAATCAACACTTAGGGCGTGTGGGTAATTTCTCCACGAATCTGTGTCTAGAGTTGAGCAGACTGGCAATAATCCGGGTCCGGCGGATCCCTGGCGGGTTGACAAAGAAGTCTGGATCCGATTCGGAATCCGGCCCCATATATGTCGAGAGATCGAGAGAGACCGTTTTTCTAGGGTCCGTGCCCACCGTAAGGTGTTCGAAGCATTTTGGACGCAGAATGGTTCAGCTGCCTCCAAAACGCTGCAACGTACAAAGCTCATACCCACTGTGCTTGGTTTTTCCGCGGCAAACACTGACCTGCGGGTCGACTTTCCAAGCCCGCAGCATGTCAATTGTTTGCGGAGTCGCAAGCGTCCTCCGCAGGGAGAACAGAAGAGAAGAACGCAATTGTTCGAGCCTGGATCGTGGGCACGAGCAGCTGCGTTCTCATGCGGAGTAGTTTCATGGCCCCGCAGGTCAGGACCCGCCACGTCCAAAATGCATCAGGTCCTTATTGTGGGCATGTACCCTTAAAATGGCGGGACAACTGGTTTTACTGCAGCAGAATGATTAGCACCAAATCCATGACCTAATCAATTTAGCGTGGAAACAGTCAATCTGTTATTGTCTTAGGCTGCTTTCACACATCCGGTTTTCACAGTCGGGCACAATCTGGTGAATTGCGGATAAACCGGATCCGGCGTCAGATCCATTTTATTCCCCATAGACTTGTATTAGATTGTGTCGGATGGCCTTGCGTTGCATGCAGCATCCTCGGTCTTCGTCCGGCTGCCGGAAAGGACGCAGCATGCAACGTTTTTTTGTCTCCGGCAAAAAAAAACAGATTACGCCGGATCCAGCGCCGTCCGGCATGTTGTATAATGGAAGCCTATGGGCGCCGGATCCGTCGTCATCCGGCATATGACGGAATCCAACGACTGATCCGTTTTTTTAAACTGAGTATGCTCAGTATCACAATGGATCCGTCAAAATACGGAAGGAACACATGGAAACAACTGTTACGAAGGATCCGTTTTTTCGCTGGATCCGTCGCATCAGTTTTTTTGCCAGATCATGCCTGATGGCAAAAAACTGTGTTAAAGCAGCCTTACAACTTTGAGTCCCTAGAGGTGGGTCCTAGTATATGCAACTGATGCTAATAATGATACAAGCACATGTTAAACTCTTCCCACATACTTACTATATTAATATTTTGGCTGTAAGAAACCACAGACCACACAATGGCTGACGTCTCTCTGATCGCCCTCCAGCTTAGTCAGTACCATTAATACTCGCTTTTATTTGGTGGTTTAGTGCGGTGATGTTATAGCTTTATGGACGGATAATAACAGAGAACTCTGAACTTTTCTCATCGTTTCTTCACTTTTTGCCTCCATCCTCTGCTGGTAAAGTTCCCAGATCTCTCTAGGTTGACGCCCAGTCACAGCTGGGATCTTAAGAATTCTGCGAAGGGTCATAATCTGTCATTTAAAATCACAAAAAGATCCCGAAGCTTAAAGTGCACTTCTAGATGAGAGCTGCCGAATATCCAAGAAGTATAAACATGTCCTGTTGGGGTTTTTGCCCTTCTTTTATTCCCCCCTGCTCCAGAGTTGGTTTTTTTTTTTTTTAATCCACCAATACGGCTCCAGAGATATAGGCATTTTTATTTCGTGCTTATCTTTTGACTTTTATTTTTTATTTTATTTTTATTTTAGAAGGGTCGGGGGCTTTTGGGATCCTCGGGGGTGTGTCTCTAAATGCGCTTCATTATTATACTAAGATGACCTGGTAAAGGACCTAAAAATTAGCACTTAATATAAAGGCTCATATCTCTGGAATTGTATGGTGGATTCTCAAAAGACAGCTACATACTCAGGGAAGCAGTGTTAATAAAACTATTAAAGGGAACCTGTCACCAGATTTGATGACGGAGCTGTGGCCTCTTTTATATACAGCATTCCAGAATACTGTATATAAGAGCTCAGGCCGCTGTATAGAACGTAAAACCACTTTTAGTATACTCACCTAGGGAGTAGTCCGATGGGTGTTGCTGCTCTTCAGTCCGGCGCTTCCTCTTTCTGGTCCGGCGCCTTGTTTGCGGTGATCTCCGCCCTCCTTCTGAGCCCCGTGTGAGTGACGCGTCCTATATCAGCCACACGCCCCGGCATTGAGGTCCTGAGCAGGTGCACTTTGATCTGCCCTGCTCAGAGCAGATCAAAGTATTGTAGTGTGCATGCGCTACCTTTCCTCGCACCTGCGCATTACAGTCCTTTGATCTGCCCTGAGCTGGGCAGATCAAAGTGCGCCTGCGCAAGACCACAATTCCAGCCTTTGTGGATGACGTTAGAACAAGTGATCCACAGTGTGCTGGGTAGAATGAAGACTGGGACTACCGCAGAGAGGAGGCGCTGGACCAGCAACACCCATCGGACTGGACCACCCCCTATCTGGGTATTATAAGTGTTGTTTTACATTCTACACATCGGCCTTCTAGAATTACTGTATATAAGAGCTCACTGGTGGTGGCTGCAGCTTATAGTCTCCAAATCTGGTGACAGGTTCCCTTTTAACATGGTCTCCTTTAAAAATATTCCTCCAAATTGTTCCATATTTGAAGGATTATCTTGCGAAATCTACAAACCAGCCTGGTCCGCCAAACATTGGGGTCACACTACACACAGGAAAGCCAGTCTGTAAGGCTCCTTTGACACTGCGTTTTGCCTTACGTTTAGTGGTCCCGTCGGGGCATCCGTCCGAACAGCCCCTCCCCCACCCCGCAAAACGTGTTTCGGACGCACGGCCATTTACTGTAATGGAGCAAACTACGTTAACGTGTGCTCTGTTTTGTACTAACATAGTCTGCTCCATTACAGTCAATGGCCCTGTTGGCACATGCGTCTGAAACACGTTTTGCGGGGTGGGGGAGGGGCGGTTCGGACGGATGCCCCGAGGGGACCACTAAACGTAAGGCAAAACGCAGTGTGAAAGTAGCCTAACTGATGAAGTGCGTTGCATGGGAGCTGTGTACTCAAAACGGTAGAATAGTTAAATTATGTAATTTAGGACATGAACATTTTGGGTGGAAATAAACTACATTTTTTGCAAGAGTGTACCCAACCTATATTTTTGTGATCAAGCCAATATTGCTAAATCTGTGCTTTGTTTAGATCTATGGTTATGTGTAATTAGATCATAAAACTTGTTGTGAATCAGTAAAAACATTAGTACATGCACTCCTCATCTCCCGCCTCGACTACTGCAACCTCCTGCTCTCTGGCCTCCCTTCCAACACTCTTGCACCCCTCCAATCTATCCTAAACTCTGCGGCCCGCTTACTCCACCTCTCCCCTCACTATTATTTGGCCTCTTCTGTCTGCCAATCCCTCCACTGGCTTCCCATTGCCCAAAGACTCCAGTTGAAAATACTAACCATGACCTACAAAGTCATCCACAACCTGTCTCCTCCTTACATCTGTGACCTAGTCTCCCGATACCTACCTGCACGCAACCTCAGATCCTCACGAGATCTCCTTCTCTATTCCTCTTATCTCCTCTTCCCACAATCGCTTACAAGATTTCTCCCGTGCCTCCCCCATACTCTGGAACGCTCTACCTCAGCATATCAGACTCTCCCCTACCGTGGAAAATGTCAAAAGGAACCTGAAGACCCATCTCTTCCGACAAGCCTGCAACCTACAATAACCCTCAGACTAGTACATCACTGCGCAACCAGCTCTGTCCTCAGCTATTGTATCCTTGCCCATCCCCTGTAGACTGAGCCTTCGCAGGCAGGGTCCTCTTTCATCCTTTACCAGTCTGTGCCTTGTATTGCTAATGATTATTGTACTTTGTTTCTATGTATACCTTTTTCACTTATAAGCGCCATAGAATAAATGACGCTATAATAATGTGTGGGCCATGTAGTGATATAAGTTAACTTTTGTAGGTAGAAACCTAGAGCTCTAATTTAGCAAAACGTTTAGGGAAACTGGAACAGCCTTTGAGGGCACTTACTAATGTGTAGATTCTTTGCCCAGGTTGGGTTGTCTTGGTTGGCCAGTAGGGTTGTCTTGGTTGGCCAGATGGGTTGTCTTGGTTGGCCAGTTGGGTTGTCTTGGTTGGCCAATCAGTAGCGTTAGGT
Organism: Anomaloglossus baeobatrachus; assembly: GCF_048569485.1. Taxonomy (NCBI): domain Eukaryota; kingdom Metazoa; phylum Chordata; class Amphibia; order Anura; family Aromobatidae; genus Anomaloglossus; species Anomaloglossus baeobatrachus. The sequence continues at coordinate 46,212,250 of NC_134354.1, read as the reverse complement.
CTACGTGATGACCAGATATCCGAAGGATGGCCGTACTATACTGTTATATACCTGAACTCAATCTCCTTCCAGTTCCTAACCCCTTGGGTCTTTTTAAAGTTTTGCCCCTTGAAGCATAACTCTTGGAACCTTCGACATTCTTGCAGATTTCTGACTTTCGACCTGATTTTTCTATTAATCATCCACTTTGCTATTTCAAGCTCCCAGTGTAGTCAGCAACCTCATGTTACATTGTTCCTGTTCCCCTCTCCACCCCCCACCCCAGAAAAAAAGCCTTCTTCTGAACCAGCCTCGAGGGGTTTAATTCCTTTAGCCATCTTAAGTTAACACAAACTGTAACTAATTCCCACTGTGCCCGGTGCTTGCCAATATGTGGACCTATTGTAGGATCAAAGATTGGCTTCTGAATAGCGCCCCGCTGCTTCCGAATTACAAGCTGAATGCTTATTATTTGATTGCTCACCTAATTACAGTATTCTCGCGTTTAACCCCTTCTTCCCTCCGGGTTTATTGTTTTCGGATTGAAGTGTAGTGGGTTGGTAATTGCATACACGCAAATAGGAGCTTTTTCTAAAACTTTTTTGCTTGTATTGGACTTTTTGAGCCGTGGGTATGTGTATGTATATATATATGTATATATATATATATATATATATATATATATATATATATATATATATATATATATATATATATATATATATATATATATATATATATATATATATATATATATATATATATATATATGTATGTATATATATATATATATATATATATATATGTATGTATATATATATATATATATATATATATATATGTATGTATATATATATATATATATATATATGTATGTATATATATATATATATATATATATATATATATATATATATATATATGTATGTATGTGTATGTATATATATATATATATATATATATATATATATATATATATATATATATATATATATATATATATATATATGTGTGTATATATATATATATATATATATATATATATATATATATATATATATATATATATATATATATATATATATATATATATATATATATATATATATATATATATATATATATATATATATATATATATATATATATATATATATATATATATATATGTGTATGTATGTTCCTTTTCTTCACCTGATATGGGCTGGAATATCAATTATTCTGAACTATCGGCATGGGTTATATCTAAAATGTGCAAATGTCACAAACTTTAGAAATGTTAAATTTAAAATGAAAAAAATGTCAGTAAAAGTTTAAGAAAGCTGTTATCACATTACGACCTCAGTGTATTTTTTGCCGAAGCAGAGGCAAAATGTTGCGTAGACGGAGCAAGACCTTACCAACATGGCTGTCCTATCGGTCCACAAAGTCAACCCAATTTGGGCAAAGTGCTCTTTGCAATGGTCTTTAATAAGGACTATTTTTCTGAAGCCCCAGCAAAGACGCTGAAGTTCTACCGTAATTTGACGTGTGCGTCCTTTTGGAGGATCTATTTGTAGAACAGACGGACTAACTGATCAGATTTATCAGTTACCTAAATAGATGCAGTGTCATGATGATTACAGAGAAAGTAAGGGACAGGCTCCTAGACTAGCCCTCAGGATGATCTCAAGAGTTACTTCTGAAGGTGAAGATGTCGGAGCCACCTTCCAGGCCTTGCTCCTGACCAGCCTTGATCTTACACCCCCAAACCCAGAGGAAGGCTGAGACAGGAGTGTGATTAAGATGACAGAAATACACAGGGGAAACCAAAACTATCTCACAGCATGCTCACACAGAGGTATAAGAGCAAAGGAGGAAAATAAGAGCAGGAAGGAAATGACAGGGTGACCAAAACTCCTAAACAATGCCAAGCACGAAGCAAGTCAATCACCAGCAGGACTTGTATACAACAGCACACGGACCAACACTGCAATAAACTGTAGTCGGCATGAGAGGACCGATTCCACCATCTTAAATAGGACGAGAGCCAATGTGATCAGCTTCCAAGAACATGTGATCACAGAAGGAACACTGACTAGTAGAGGTTAACTCTTGCAAGCCTGATCATGAATGAGGCCACAGCTGGTCGACGCCTGAGCCTGCCTGTGTGGCTCAGAAGCACCAGAGAAACCATAGGGTGAAATGTCAGGATCTGTAATATGAACAGCGTCTGATGCCGCCATGACAATCGGTGACTTAGAGGGGCTATCTTGATAAGGTTCGCCTTTTGTTCTTTAAAAAAAAATAATAAATATATATTATACATTTTTTTTAATACAGAACTGTTTTTTGTTTTCCAATCAATAAAAAGAAATGGAGCTCAGATGAACCCCCAGGAAGGTGGCCATATTGACCAACTGATTGAACAGATTATTCTAATCTTAAAATATTGGAGTCCATTCGAATTCACAACAGTCATTGAAACTTTTTTTTTTTTTTTTTTTTTTTTTTTTGTTCTTTACATTTTTTTGTCAGAGTACAAAAATCACAATTTATTCCATTGGAGTTTCTAAATCCCATTTATTTGGAATTCAGATGAATCCACAGGATGTAAATGCAAAAAGTGTGAACAGGATTTAACAAGGTTGACAAAAGATGTGGGTCATGTGGACGCAAGGTCAGAGGCGTTATCCCCCCCCCCTCCTTCTCCAAATGTTTGGCATATTCTAAATGGTAAAAATCCTTCCACAATGCAATATCTTTAGATTAATTCATAAATGTGGGTCTGGGATTTGGTTGCAAGCACAATTATATACTGCGATGAATATAGTTGTTGCTTTCTTTATACAGCGTTGTGGAATACCCCTCTAAATATCATGTATGCGCTCACAGCCATGAGTCGTCCTTTACCAAAGATCTTGGAATTTTTGTCCAGATGACAAATGGCTTTGTCAGTTTCGTCGCTCGCAGATGACTGTGTGTTCACGTCTTTATCCTCAAGGTGCTTTGTGTCTTTTGTTGCCTTAGCGGAGATTCCTGCTTACTCTCCATCTCGCCAGTCCTGGAGAGCTCTTCCTCGCGGAGGGTCTCAGCGTAGTTGCCGGAGGGGCTTCAGCAGAAGAGATGTATCTTGTCCCTAATATTCTCCGAGAGTTGACACAATGAGGATGGCCGAATAATTGTCCTCAATCCATCTTGTGTCATTTATATTGTTACATCCGGATACTTGTTCCCATACAATTGAAGAATCTCGTTGGTATGTTCTTCACAATCCCATCTATTTCAGGATCGTACAGGCTAAACCCTACAATATGAAAAAAAATGGCTAATTCATAGCATTGGTCATTCAGCCATAAACTAATGTTACGTCTTCAGATGAGCGGATTTCTGCCCATAACGTCAATCTTGTAGTCCATCGTTCACACCACGTGCAGGTCTATAAAATGTTTCTGAACGTTTCCGGGATGTGAGTAATGAATTGCTTGGTACTTAGTTGTTTCCATGTTTTTTTTTTGTTTTTTTTTTCCATCTGAATTTCCTCCGCTTAGTCATGTTTAACGTTTACAATAATCTTCACAAATTATATGTTATTCCCTCTGGAACCTTGTATAAATTGTCGCCTACATTTCAAAACCATAACGGGAACTTATCACTGAGATTTAATACTGTCCTAAAGTGTCACTGGGTGTAATGACAGGACAGGGGTTCCTAGGCTGGCCCTCAGACTGAAGACCCTATGCCTTCCTTTATCTCAGAGGTAGGCTTGATGGTAGCCAGGTCCGAGCCCCCAGCATGACCTTGACTCCTGTCCGAGTCTTGATCTTAGGCCTAGGATACACTGTGAGAAAAAACGGTGTGAGTGGAATGCGATACAAATTCGCATTCAACTCGGACCAATATTACTCAGTGCCCGCTACCATGAGCGATTATTTTCTCAGTTCTAATCAAACCGAGAAAACAGTCACAGCATGCTGCGGGTCAAATGCGATCCTGTTCCACTCGCACCCATGTAAGTGTATGGGGCGTGACAAATATCGCACTGTTCTTGTGTTACATCGGTGTAACACAAGAGCAGTGCAATTCTTGCATCAACCGGCAACGGAGGAGATGGGGAGATAAATCCCTCCCTCTCCTCCGCAGCGTCGGCCCTCCCCTCCGCAGCGCCGGCACCCCTCCCCTCCGCAACTGTGGTCTGACCGTACAATCTGACCAGTCGCATGACACTTTGCTCACGCTGTGCTGCGAGCGAGTACAGAGTGTCATGCGAGCACTTGCACAAATCCCCGTGTGGCCTCGGCCTTACTCCCCCTCTCCCCCACCCTTGTGGAGGGCTGTTAAACGCAATAAACCCCATAAAAACGACGCGGACAAGGGAGAACGAAAACTCGTACACACAGCACTCAAAACACACAGGAGAGACAATGTCTACAGGGGAATAAAGAAAAGGGAAGGAAGTGAAGCCAAAACAGAAGAATGTCCACACGAATCACCATAAACAGGTTCACCTGAAGATAGGAATTGCTGAAGCTATAATCGGCGCTTACTGGATGAAAAGGAGGCAGTTGAACATGGCAATTAGCAACTTGAGCTCCTAGTTCCTGCTCACAAGTCTGCAGGAATTAACTCCTGCAGGGCTGAAGACCAGAGAACCTAAATCCGCCGATGCCCTACTCTTCCTGAACAACTCCGAAGTGTCAGGTTGTTTGTCAGATTCCGCAGTGTGAGGAGTCTGACGCCGCCGTGCCACCAAGTGCGTGCAGAGGGGGAACATTGCATGACCTAACGTTAGGCTTGATCCAGCTAAATTGTATCAAATTTGCTGTGCACCATGTGGTAAATTTGGTGCATTTTGCCAGAAATATTTAGGAGCCCTTCTTCTTGACGGACTGGATACCAACATATGGAAGAAGGGTGCAGCCTCCGTTAATCTGGGCCTTCTCTTAAACTTCATTCATGCTGACAGATAATTGTGTACACCACAAGATAAGCATGAAATGAGCGAACAGGCTGCGGATCAACGAGCAAAGCGCTCATTCGTCGGGGGACGTGGTCTTTTGTGCAATACAAATGACCATTGTTCTCGGCAGCACATCCTCCTGTGTAAACAAGACTAATACTGCCGAGAACAATGGCCGCTTGTGCCATCTATTGGAGGTCTACTTCAGATCACTCAATACCCATCGTTTACTTTGGTCTGCCTCTGTAGACCGGGTACTAAACAATCCGTAAAGGCTTACCGATCGGTGATCCTATTGTGCCGCAGGTTGGTCCTTGTAAAGAAACCCTAGGTCATACCCTGTGGTTACCCACTTGTCTATTGAGGTGTGGTGATTGACAACTATGTATGCAAATTTTATCAGATTAGTTCCGCCTACTGGACTATTACATTTTTAAAGACGAGACTTGACCATTTTCCTGTATATAAGATTCTTTTTCTTATTTCTGAATAAAGATGCATAAACTCATTTCGGCAACGTTTTTGCTTCTAAGTAATATCTATATTCGGCTTCATCACCGCTGCTCCTGATGAGCTGCCTCTCCAAACTTTTATTTCCGAACTTATAACGAGATAATTTGTCGCGTTTCCATAGAAACCAGCTTTTTTTTTTTTTCTTTTCCTTTCGAACGCAATAATTTTTTTTTCTTCTGCCCGATAACCTAACTGAAGTTGATCCGCTGTTTACTCAAGCTTGATTGGCTGATTCGGTTATATAATACTTTCATAAAGGAACGAGACTGTAAATCTGTCCTGGAGTGTGCATTAATTAAAGGACGGTACACCGAGACTTCGAGGGGTTATGTTGAATGGTTTGACTTGGGGTACTTTCACACTTGCGTTGCACGGCTTCCGTTGCTATCCGCAGCCTTGAGGAATTACGGTAACCGTTGCAGGAAACCGTTCTATTCCTCATAGACTTCTATTAGCTACGGATAGCAACGGATGGTCTTGCATTGCATCTGCCCTGCGGCGCATCAGTTGTTTTGACGCTGACCGTCAGTGACCGTCGGGCGGATGGAACGCCGCATGTAGCGTTTTTCTGCACTTGGCGGAGCGTCAAAAAAACGCAACCTGCAGGATTCCGTCGGCGGCCGTTGTTTTTATAATGGATTCCGGCGGATTCCGTTAGAATTCGTCATTTGACGGATTCCGTTAACGCATCCGTCTTTACACAACTGCACATGCTCAGATGTGTAAAGTCAAGGAAAAAAAACCCTATAACGGATTGCGTTATTTTGTACGATCCGTAGCATCCGTTGTGCCACTATATGCAACGCATCCGTTGCATCCGTCACACAACGCAATGCTACAGATCCCGTCCAACGCAAGTGTGAAACTAGCCTTAAAGGGGTCTTTCCAACATGGGACTTGAGAGGTTGGCATGGCACAAAATCTTTGCTTATATCCAGCCCTTGGGCCGACAGATGGAAAAGACGGAAATATTGTAAAGGGATGTTGTCCAGTTTCTGAAATAAACGTTCATATGCCATATTTACAAAATCTGCCTCAATGAATGGGGGTCAATCCATCAGGGTCCTTATGTCTTGGCCAATGTGGAAAGACTCCAAAAAGTGCCCGGAGCGCTTCAGGGTTTGTCTTGTCCGGCATCGCACCGACAACTCGTTGACCCATATGTAATACTTATTTCCTATAAACGCACGGCTGTAACGGTAGTTTCGGGATCTGAGCACATCCACTCATCAAGGACTCAATCACTCGGCAGATTTTTACGTAATGTTCTTCTATTCTTGCCGCAGCGCCCCGCTCGCTCGCACTGGTAGATGAGACTTGTCAGAACAGACTCCCACCACTGATCTATTTTTACACGTGCAATCTGCTGTTCCGTACATTGCACAGTTGTGTTTCCTTACAAAAACCACAAGAAACCTGTATTTTCATTGTGGGATTTGGATATAATGCAACGTTTCCTGAAGAATATCCCATTTTCAGACCAGGAAAATTACCTCGAATGTCGAACAATTAACCCCTCACTGGTAAGTTTATTTTTGAATCGTTGAGTTGTTCGGAGAACGACCCTCATTTTAGAATTGTAAAAAGAATAGTTATAGGCGACAACCAAAATATAGTGACCTGTTCTGAGAGTTGAAGGGTAGTCATCCAGCATTGTTGTGTAGCTCCGAATATTTGCCCTTTGGGACTCATGGGATAACTGTAGAAAGCATAGCGGTGGCCATGTTGGTTGCCACACAGATTTTCTATGAAGTAGCATAATCCAGATATGAACGAAAAGTTTTTTAGAACTTAAAGGGGTAGTGCCATTTCGGTAAAGGCCCCAATAAACCTAAAAGTTGACCGAACTTGATGGTTTCACGGGATGTCAATGCATATGGCAGCCTCCCGACACTCTCACCGGATGATTTTGAGATTGGGTAGTTTGGAATGTTTAAGAACTCGAATACAGAGAATTGTCTAAATTCTAAATTAGTGTCTGAGCCGTCAGGGAGTAGCGGGCAAATTCGGCCAACTGTTACCTAAAGTGAGGGCACATTGCTTACATATTCCATTTCTCTGACTAGTCATGAGTGAGCACTGCCATGCTCGGGTGCTCAGTACTCGTAACTAGTGATGCCCAGGCACTACCATGCTCGGGTGCTCAGTACTTGTAACTAGTGATGAGCGGGCACTACCATGCTCGGGTGCTCAGTACTCGTAACTAGTGATGAGCGGGCACTACCATGCTCGGGTGCTCAGTACTCGTAACTAGTGATGAGCGGGCACTACCATGCTCGGGTGCTCAGTACTTGTAACTAGTGATAAGCGGGCACTACCATGCTCGGGTGCTCAGTACTCGTAACTAGTGATGAGCGAGTACTACCATGCTCGGGTGTTCAGTACGCGTAACTAGTGGTGAGTGGGCACTACCATGCTCAGGTGCTCGGTACTCGTAACTAGTGATGAGCGAGTACTACCATGCTCAGGTGCTCAGTACTCGTAACTAGTGATGAGCGGGCACTACCATGCTCAGGTGCTCAGTACTGGTAACTAGTGATGAGCGGGCACTACCATGCTCAGGTGCTCGTAACTAGTGATGAGCGGGCACTACCATGCTCAGGTGCTCGGTACTCGTAACTAGTGATGAGCGGGCACTACCATGCTCGGGTGCTCAGTACTAGTAACTAGTGATGAGCGGGCACTACCATGCTCTGGTGCTCAGTACTAGTAACTAGTGATGAGCAGGCACTACCATGCTCGGGAGCTCAGTACTGGTAACTAGTGATGAGCGGGCACTACCATGCTCAGGTGCTCAGTACTAGTAACTAGTGATGAGCGGGCACTACCATGCTCTGGTGCTCAGTACTTGTAACTCGTGATTAGCGAACACGATCGTGCTCGGTACTTTTAACAAGCAGTTGGTGCTTGGATGGCCATGACTCCATAATCTCAGTCTCCTGCTTTTGGGAAGGGGGTGGTTCACTCCTACTTGATTTGACAGTTTTTAAACTGGTGCCATCCTTGCATTGCTCAAAACTGTGCCCTCACAATGTCTTTATAGGAGTTGGTTTTGCCCCCAGCAACATTAAAGGAGTTCAAGACCCTGTAGCTGTCCTCATTTGTAAGCTAAAACTGGTGATCTTGGCCCACTGCAGAGCAGTGCTTGCAAGCTCAATAGAAAAGAGCTTGTAAGTGCTGAACAGATTCTGCGACCGCTGCTAAACTGAAGTGCTGGCCGGTTATCTATGCAGTTAGCCATAAAAAACAAAAAACAAAAAAAAAACAAAACTTGAGGATGGAGAGACATTAGGTTTTTTGTTTAGTTGTGTGTTTTTGTGTTTTTTTTATTTATTTTTTTTTTTTTAACATGCAGTTTGCAATTTATCTTGTATAAGAACATGGCTATGCATATTTCAGCGATCGTTCTGAAGGAGAAATGCCCCTTTTACATTTTTGTATTGCGGAGGTTGATGCTCCTGTATACATCCATTATTTTCCTAGTGCAGTGGATGCAGAGAATGGTCTCCCCCTGGCGTTTCACCCCATTGTTGGCCCTTAGTGGTTGGGATGGATGTGCCTTTTTATTTAGTTGTATACGGATGAGGGGTCAGGATGCATTAGAGCAGAGTTTTTGTGCCGGGAACGTCTCAGTAACCTCACAGCACGGTTGTATTTAGAGGCCATCTCCTGGGTATTGAGATAAAACAATGCAACTCTCTGGTAAAACATGTCAAGGAAAAGCCGCCTTCACCCTGACACCGCCGCAGCGTTATGCCTATTTTAGATCCTGCTCCATAGTAACGGCAGAGTCTCCGCTCCGAGCCTTTGCTTCCTTCAGCACCATGGATCAGGAGGATTTTCACCCATTATATGAAGCGCTATGTGATTGGAGCTCACCCAGCTTTTCCATACTGCTGAAGGGCAAAGCATCCTGATTCTGTGTGAACAGAATTTTCGTACCCGAATATAACAAAGGGGACCGAACTACGGACATTATTCAAATATAAAACTCTATAGAGTTTAAAAAAAAAAATGTGTATATGTATATGTGTGTATATGTATATGTATGTGTATATGTGTATATATGTATATGTATATATATATATATATATATATATATATATATATATATATATATATATATATATATATATATATATATATATATATATATATATATATATATATATATATATATATTTAAATATATATATATTACATGTGTATGTTATATATATATATATATATATATATATATATTATATATAAAATGTGTGTGTGTGTATATATATATATATATATATATATGTGTGTGTATATGTAAATTAAATATTACTTATTAAAATAAAATGTATTAATATAATAATAATAAATTATAATATTTTATATTATATAAATATATTAATTTTAATAAAATGTTTTAATAATTTTTATTATAAAGTGTATTAAGATACTAATAATAATAACAATAATTTTATTTTATTATAACATATTATTTATTATTATATAAATAAAATATTATTTTTTTAGTATTTAAATTATTATTTTTTTTTCAATTTTGACCATGTATTTTATTTTATGTATTTTTTTGTTTTTTCATTTTAGGACTTATTCAGCCAAACCAAGAAATGAATGACCAGGAAGCAGAGAGGCCCTATGTCGAGTGATGCTGAATACGTTGTTCTTCTGCCAGAGGTGACGGTTCTTCCTGTATATGGTGATGATGTGATAACTGATTATTCCCACCTTGTCATTTACTCCCTGAAACTTCAAGTCCTCAAACTTTATATTCCATGCTTTGTATTTTATTAAACCGAAAGCTCCACTATGTAAAGCTCTGCCAAAGATTGACTTTAATGTCAGCAAATGCATCACTTAAAATGTCTGTTACTTTATGTATTTTCCTAGTGCAGGTGATGCACTTCAACGGTCTTGCCTGCCATACTTAGTAATTGGGTTTTTTTTTTTGTTTGTGAGGGGGTTTTTTTCTCCTCCAGTAAAATACCTATACTCCCTTCCAGTGCTGTCGCCCTTCCAGCTATGTAGGCACTGGCTCTCCTGGGGATCACATGACATAATGTCATGCCATCCCCTCAGCCAGTCAGTGCTGGCTTCCCTATACTCACTTCCAGTGCTGTCTCCATTCCAGCTACAGTGCCTTGCGAAAGTATTCGGCCCCCTTGGAATTTTTCAACCTTTTCCCACATTTCAGGCTTCAAACATAAAGATAAAAATGTTAATGTTCTGGTGAAGAATCCACAAATGGACACAATTGTGAAGATGAACGAAATTTATTGCTTATTTTAACCTTTTTTTTTTTTAAAAATAAATAACTGCAAATTGGGGCGTGCAATATTATTCATCCCCTTTAAGTTAATGCTTTGTAGCGCCACCTTTTGCTGCGATTACAGCTGCAGTCTCTTGGGGAATGTGTCTATCAGTTTTGCACATGGAGAGACTGAAATTCTCGCCCATTCTTCCTTTGTAAACAGCTGGAGCTGAGTGAGGTTGGATGGAGGCGTTTGTGAACAGCAGTTTTCAGCTCTTTCCACAGATTCTTGATTGGGTTCAGGTCTGGACTGTGACTTGGCCATTCTAACACCTGGATACGTTTATTTGTGAACCATTCCATTGTAGATTTTGCTTTTATGTTTGGGATCATTGTCTTGTTGGAAGATAAATCTCTGTCCTAGTCTCAGGTCTTTTGCAGACTCCAACAGGTTTTCTTCAAGAATGGTCCTGTATTTGGCTCCATCCATCTTCCCATCAATTTAAACTATCTTTCCTGTTCCTGCTGAAGAAAAGTAGGCCCAAAGCATGATGCTGCCACCACCATGTTTGACAGTGGGGATGGTGTGTTCAGGGTGATGAGCTGTATTGCTTTTACACCAAACATATCGTTTGGCATTGTGCCCAAATAGTTTGATTTTGGTTTCATCTGACCAGAGCACCTTCTTCCACATGTTTGGTGTCTCCCAGGTGGCTTGTGGCAAACTTTTAATAACACTTTTTATGGATATTTTTAAGAAATGGCTTTCTCCTTGCCACTTTTCTATAAAGGCCAGATTTGTGCAGTGCATGACTGATTGTTGTCCTATGGACAGACTCTCCCCCCTCAGCTGTAGATCTCTGCAGTTCATCCAGAGGGATCATGGGCCTCTTGGCTGCATCTCTGATCAGTCTTCTCCTTGTTTGAGATGAAGGTTTGGATGGACGGCCGGGTCTTGGAAGATTTGCAGTGGTATTCTCCTTCCATTTCAATATGATCGCTTGCACAGTGCTCCTTGGGATGTTTAAAGTTTTGCAAATCTTTTTGTAACCAAATCCGGCTTTAAACTTCTCCACAACAGTATCACGGACCTGCCTGTTGTGTTCCTTGGTCTTCATGATGTTATCTGCGCTTTAAACAGAACACTTAGGCTATGTGCGCACGTTGCGTACAGTCACTGCAGAAATTTCTGCAGCGATCTGAACAGCACATGTGCGCTTTAAATCGCTGCAGAAATGTCCGTAGTGAAAGCCGATTCCATGCGCTCTGCCTGCAGCTCCTCCCATAGACAGAGCAGGAGCTGCCGGCAAAGCGCAGGAAAGAAGTGACATGTCACTTCTTTTTACGCAGCGCTTCGGCAGTAGCCGAAGCGCTGCGCTCTAAAACGCCACGTGCGCACGGCCCCTGCACAATCTCCATAGACTGTGCAGGGGACGCAGGACGCATGCAGTTACGCTGCGCTACAAAGCGCAGCGTAACTGCATGTATTTACGCAACGTGCGCACATAGCCTGAGACTATCACAGAGCAGGTGCATTTATACGGAGACTTGATTACACACGGGCTTATATTTATCATCATCAGTCATTTAGGACAACATTGGATCATTCAGAGATCCTCAATGAACTTCTGGAGGGAGTTTGCTGCACTGAAAGTAAAGGGGATGAATAATATTGCACACCCCAATTTTCAGTTATTTAGTAAAGAAATTTAAAGTAAGCAATAAATTTTGTTCAACTTCCCAACTGTGTCCCACTTGTTGTTGATTCTTCACCATAGCATTATCATTTTTATCTTTGAAGCCTGAAATGTGGGGAAAGGTTGAAAAATTCAAGGGGGCCGAATACTTTTGCAAGGCATTATATGTCGGCACTGGCTCTCCTGGGGATGGCATGACCTAATGTCACGTAATCCCTGCAGCCAGTCAGCACTGCCTTCACTCTCCCCTCCTTCGGACAAAACTGACATCCAACTTGAATTTTGATCGTTCCCTGCTCCCTTACCATTCAGCTGTTTGACACTCTCACTGGTTCACAGAGCTAGAAAATCACTGTGACCGTTCTCAGAGCCCAGAAGCTACCTGCAGCTGATTAGTGGGGTTATTGGGCCCACACAAATCTGATATTACTGAACGATTTTAAAGGGAATCTGTCACCAGGTTTTCATCTGAGGGCAGCGTAATGTAGCAACACATCACTGGAAATCAGGATCTCTGCCTCTACATTATGCTGCTCTCAGATTAGGTGGCAAAAAATTGGGTACAGATTCCCTTCAAGAATAGGACATCAATATACAAGTCCTAGACAACAGTTTTCCGTAAGTTAGTTGTTGCTTTTAGTTAACAAAATTGCACTAAATTTCAACCTGTAAACATCACTCCTTTCATCCTTAGTTTTCAGACTCCAGCTTGTTCCAAGATTCAGATTTTCTTGTAAGAGCAGCTCTCCCAGTAATATAGGCTGGATGTGAGGTCTGTGTGTCTCTCCCAGTAATATAGGCTGGATGTGAGGTCTGTGTGTCTCTCCCAGTAATATAGGCTGGATGTCAGGTCTGTGTGTCTCTCCCAGTAATATAGGCTGTATGTGAGGTCTGTGTATTTCTCCCAGTAATATAGGCTGAATGTGAGGTCTGTGTGCTTCTTCCAGTAATATAGGCTGGATGTCAGGTCTGTGTGCCTCTCCCAGTAATATAGGCTGGATGTGAGGTCTGTGTGCTTCTCCCAGTAATATAGGCTGGATGTAAGGTCTGTGTGTCTCTCCCAGTAATATAGGCTGGATGTAAGGTCTGTGTGCTTCTCCCAGTAATATAGGCTGGATGTGAGCTCTGTCTCTCCCAGTAATGTAGGCTGGATGTGAACTATGTCTCTCTCCCAGTAATATAGGCTTGATGTGAGCTATGTGTGTGTCTCCCAGTAATATAGGCTGGATGTGAGGTCTGTGTCTCTCTCCCAGTAATATAGGCTGGATGTCAGGTCTGTGTGTCTCTTCCAGTAATATAGGCTGGATGTAAGATCTGTGTGCCTCTCCCAGTAATATAGGCTGGATGTGAGCTCTGTGTCTCTCCCAGTAATATAGGCTGGATGTGAGGTCTGTGTGCTTCTCCCAGTAATATAGGCTGGATGTGAACTATGTCTCTCTCCCAGTAATGTAGGCTGGATGTGAACTATGTCTCTCTCCCAGTAATGTAGGCTTGATGTGAACTATGTCTCTCTCCCAGTAATGTAGGCTTGATGTGAACTATGTCTCTCTCCCAGTAATGTAGGCTGGATGTGAACTATGTCTCTCTCCCAGTAATGTAGGCTGGATGTGAACTATGTCTCTCTCCCAGTAATGTAGGCTGGATGTGAACTATGTCTCTCTCCCAGTAATGTAGGCTTGATGTGAACTATGTCTCTCTCCCAGTAATGTAGGCTTGATGTGAGCTCTGTGTGTGTCTCCCAGTAATATAGGCTGGATGTAAGATCTGTGTGCCTCTCCCAGTAATATAGGCTGGATTTTAGGTCTGTGTGTCTCCCCCAGTAATATAGGCTGCATATGAGGTCTGTGCCTCTCCCAGTAATATAGGCTGGATGTGAGGTCTGTGTCTCTCCCAGTAATATAGGCTGGATGGGAGCTCTATGTGCCTCTCCCAGTAATATAGGCTGGATGTGAGGTATGTGTGTCTCTCCCAGTAATATAGGCTGGATGTGAGGTCTGTGTGCCTCTCCCAGTAATATAGGCTGCATATGAGGTCTGTGCCTCACTCAGGAATATAGGCTGGATGTGAAAATTATTTTCCATGGTACAGCTCTTTATCAACTTGTATATCAGCACAGCCTCTTTTCTGCCCTTATGTGCTTTCCTTATTTTCTATACCAGGTTTTCTCTCCCCTCCCTGAGACTGTAGATACTTTCCCCGGTCTTCACATTGTGGATAAGACTACGACACCCTCCCTTCCTGCTGTTCTCTCTGCACAGACCCTCCCATCTCTCAGTGTTAGAGATGTTGGCACTGAGGAGGAGCGCTGACAGACTGGGAACATTTTTTCAGTGCAGATCCCGAACGGTAGTAATTTTCTAATGAAGACCATTTAGAAAGTTACTATTTAGGCAGAAGACTCCTGTAATAGGGAGAACTCGGGTGCTTGCCGCCTCCTTCTGCTGCCTAAAACAGTAATTTTACATAGATGCAGCCCTGGAATTGGGCTCTCAGTGGCTATGTGATGCCCTTAGTGAGAATTCCACAAACTTGTTGATGGTTTCCTTTTAAACTGTCCAAACACAAGTGCAAAGTTGGCAATTTTTAACTTTACGCCCTGTTAGTTTTGCATTTTGGGGAAATACATAGTGTCCCTGGAGGTGCAGCGCTTTATATATGTGTGCTTCTTGTATGGTTTCTATTTTTGCCTGCCGTGATGAAAGGCCCATTGTAAGCGCTTTCACCGCACTTGAAGCGGACATTAGATCCTTCCCTATAGGCATTGCTCTTTCACATTCATACATTTTTATTCTGTCAGCGGAAAAGCTTTCAACGGTTGAATCTACCTCAAGGGGAAGTGACAATGTCCTTTTATGCTCTTGCATCAACAGACTTGTCACCGGTCACTCTGCCTTGTCCAGACTTTCCCTTTTAATTGAGGTCACCCATCCATTATCCCTTTAGAGAACTTCCCTTATACTTTACTCCATCTGACTGACCAATTTGTGGCAGACGCTGCAAATAGCTGCACTACGGCGGATGATTACAGGGATGCGGCGCGGATGGTTTATGCCACCTTTTATCTCGTTACTGTTTTTGTTTGCTTTGTACATTAGGAGAAAAATTTGTTTAAGACGTTAAGTTATAAGTCTGAATTTACTTCTCCTTTCTTTTGGAATGTTTTTTTTTTTTTTTCTTCCCTTCCTTTGGTATGATCAGCTAATATTACTTTTTTCTGGTTTTTTTTTTCTTTCTTAGTTATTGGTCCAAGTTTTTTTTTTTTTTTCATTTTTTAATGTTTTTTTTTTATTCCCTTTTATATGATCAGCTAATATTTTTCTTTTTCTTTATTTTTTTTTTTTTTAGGTTTTAAATATGTATTCATTCTTAGGGCACATTTAATGTACACGTTCTATATGGGATTTTCATTGATGAAACACAATATAATCAGTGGTGCTGTCCACATGCCTGGGTTCCTTTTGTAGGCTGAGTGTCCCCCAAAAATAAAAAAATTGAAGCTTGTCTAACTTTTATCTGTTTTTCTGGATCAAATTCGCACATTGAAGTGTAGTATGGGTCCATAAAAAATATATTTATTTTTTTCATTTATTTTGTTTTATTTTATTCTTTTTAATTTTACTTCATTTTAATTGTATTTTTGTTTTTATTACTTTTTTACTATTTTCAGGGAACCTTTCACTTGATTCATCCTGAACAATACACTGGGAAAATGAATGAGTAAATTATTTTTTTTCTTCTATAAAACACTGAGGAATAGACGCGACCAGTCTTATGCCGCCCCTATTTGGTTCCTCCAGACTTAAGGGATTGTTCAGGAATATATATATATATATATATATATATATATATATATATATATATATATATATATATATATATATATATATATATATATATATATATATATATATATATATATATATATATATATATTATATACATTTTTTTTTCTTTTTACTATGGGTCTAAGAACTAACAGGCAGGTAGTTGCTAACTACCTGCCTGTTCTGTCTAGGGGTGATCCTGCCAGCACAGAGGTTACAGACAGCTCCTGGCGGCTATTTGGTGGCTTCTGTTGACGTCCTGTCGACCTAGCAACTGTTTTTCTTCCAGTCTTTTCTGTTTATAGGGAACTGATTCCCCGCAGCCTATCTGCGGGGACCCGGCGGTCAATCAGCATGACGGCAGTACTCGCGCCCCATTGTCAGACTAGGACTGCTTGTTTTTTTTCTTTCTTTTTTTAGCTTATATTTTATAGTTTTTCATGTTCTTTAAATGAGACCTCTTAACTGGTATAGCCATTTCTTCCCCTCCTAAATGTCTCAGACCCTCTGAAAAATAAGCTAAATTCTGTTTTGTCTGAGCTTTGAGAACATTTTGAGGTGTCACGTTACACCTCCTATTATCCTCTATGGACAGGATTTGGGGAGCAGAGTGAGGAAACGCTGCACTCCGAGGGTGAGGAAACTCACTGCAGAGGCAGACACAGTGCTGAACTTTCTAACAAGTCTCTTACCTCACCCCGATACTGGATTAACATCTCCACAGCTCAGTGTAGAATATCCTCCATATCACCGTTGCTTTTCTCAGTGTGCTAACAAAGGAAGAGCAGGAATCCCTCTGTATTCTGTGTATGGCGGACATCGTAGCAGCCTGTCTTCTCCCACCAGCTCTGAGTCAATTGTACATTTAGAGATGAAGCCTACAGAAGGGGCAAAACTGGTGAAAATACAGAATACTAATAATTTTATAGCCAGAAATGGCA
This sequence comes from Anomaloglossus baeobatrachus, assembly GCF_048569485.1. NCBI lineage: Eukaryota > Metazoa > Chordata > Amphibia > Anura > Aromobatidae > Anomaloglossus > Anomaloglossus baeobatrachus. The sequence continues at coordinate 46,195,106 of NC_134354.1, read as the reverse complement.
TATTCCTTGTGTACTATAGTGTATATATAATATACGCTTCTGATAATTGCTTTTGCATTACAATGCTCAGTCAGTGCTAGCATTATCCTAATGGGAAGGTTGATAATTTATTACATATATTAGATCATTAAGCTTTAATTACTGTCATTTGTTGTCTGATTGACATGTGTATGTATTACAATTGCTCTGTTGGAATACATTACTTTCCTTTTGTTTAGATCGCCCCATCAGAATTATATTCTTTGTCTAATGCCGATAATTGTCCTATATTGTGCAAATATCACCCGCTATAATACACAGCAGGTGCTATCAGCTTTCTATATAAAGGGGATATCTAGGATTAGGAATGACCATTTCTTCTGACTACCGTGCCATACTTGTCCACAGGTTGTTTTTCATATTGCAGTTTAGCACCATGCACTTAAAGCTGAACTGCAATACCAGACGAGGCCTATGGATCAGTGAGGCGCTGTTTCAGGCCTCTGCCACACTTACGTGACAAAACGTAACGTTTTTGTCACGTACGTGTTAAAGGGGTGGTTTGGTCCCCGTGTGCCGTTTTTGTGGCACATACGTGTTCTCCGTGTGTTTATACGTTATAACACATGGAGAACCGAAAGCCCCGCCTTACCTGCATCATCCGGCGCTGTCTGTGGTGCTGAATGACAGCGTCCGGCCAAAGCCACGCTCCGCTGACGCTGCGTCCGGCCCCCAGTGAAGGAGAAGCGTTGTTCAAATTTACTGGGGGACGGATGCAGGGGACAGCCGCGGCAGAGACTGCAGGGCTTGTGGAGGTGAGTATGTGTTGTTATTTTTACGCTGACACGTGTCTTTCTCCGGCACGTGTCACACGGGCCCGCATCCACACTACATCCGTGTGGTACGGGTGCGGGCCGTGTGACACCCGTGCTGCCGGAGCAACACGGACATGTCAGCGGTTTTAAAAAACGGACACACGTAAGTACGCAACGGACACACGTTCCATTCCTGTATACTTACGTATGTCCAAAACAATAACCATACATAGGACCACGTGGGCCCGTGTCTTCGGTACGTGAAAAAAAGGCACACACATACCGGAGGCACGTGAGTGTGGCAGAGGCCTCAGGTGAATGTATAAATGAGGCCATCCTCCACCCTAGTATTGAAAAATGACAATGCATTATTCATGTATTATTACTCATTATTAATTATTCATATTCATAGTCTTCCCTATCTGGTGTCTTTGCCTACTCCACTGATACAGCCATTCGCTTTTTTCCTTCATACAATATGGCCTCTTCCGAATTGTGGAGGCGTGGTTTAGACTTACCACAGCCCTCAAGGAATGATAGGGAAGGTTGAAGCCGATCACCATCCTCTGGGTACCACTGAAGTGGCCATCGGCAGGAGACTTATTCCTTGCAGGCACTTGTAGACCCAACATCAACACATGATATGGAAGTGATTTGTCCATGGAGAACACAGTTAAGGTCATTTAAAAGGGGTTATGTTTTCTGATAATGGTGCAACACCACAAACCTGTTGACACCGTTGCGCGATCGGCAAGTGTTGGTCTTGGCGGATGCTTGGGTTGTAATGTCATTAGCGCACTGCTCTAATGTGGAACTGAGCGGTGCCGAGTGGTGGTGCTGATCGGCGCCGGATAATCTCTTGAAGCAACGTTCTAATCTTCATTATGTTGCACCCTCATTGTTCTATACATTTGGTAATTCATTTTTGTTTTTATTTTTTTTTTTGTAGACGGTGAAATCATGGGAAACGCAGAAAGCCAAAATGTAGAGCAAGCTTTGTACGGTAAAGAGCACCCAAGCCTGGGCCGCAAGCACACATCTCGCTCCCTCCGTATCTCCAACAAAGCTTCGCGCCGGACGAGGCATGCTTCTTCTGGGAAACCGGTGCACCGTAATTCGGAAGTCAGCAACAGGTCAAGTAGTACTCCCAGCATCCCACAGTCGCTTGCAGAAAATGGCATGGAACCCTACTCTCAGGATGGCACCCTCGATGACTACGACAGCCGAGGATGGGCAGACATGGGCATGAGACCCGTTTCCTACCATACAGATTCTTCCGTCACTCCTAGCTTGAACAGCAGCACAGTCCTCACCGCGGCATCCGTCCAGAGTATGCAGGATTCTGAAGAAGGTAGACTCTATGGTGAGGAATCTACCTACTACCCTGACGGAAACGGTCGATCTCAACTGTACATAACCAATGGGCCCACCCTCTTGGATACCGCCAGTTTTAAAAAGAAACGCTCCAAGTCGGCCGACATATGGAGGGAAGACAGCCTCGAGTTTTCACTCTCGGACCTGAGCCAAGAACACCTAACTAGCACCGAGGAGATTCTCTGTTCTACCGAAGAGAAGGATTGCGAAGAAACCATAAGAATTGATCCAGGAGATTCTCCCACCCAGCTGGACTCTTCCCAACGTGCCAACTCCTTAACAGACTTGTACCCACAGAAGAGCCAGCTCGCCACCATCAATGGTGTCCCCAGGAATAAGTTTATGATCTACTGTCGAAATTTGGTGTCTCACTCGCCAGAATCTGTCCAGTACAAAACGTCAGCTGCTTCAGTGAATGAGGCGCCGGCCTACAGCAACTACAACACCCTCCCCTGCAGGAAGTCTCACTGTCTCTCCGAGGGGGCCACAAACTTGAAGCTCAGTCTCAGCAACAGCATGCATGGGCGCCGGGCGAAAACTACTCAGGTAAAGACTGGTCTGTTTATAACATTAAGCTAAGATCACACCTCAAGGTGGTGTCTCCCACCTCAAGGTGGTGTCTCCCACCTCAAGGTGGTGTCTCCCACCTCAAGGTGGTGTCTCCCACCTCAAGGTGGTGTCTCCCACCTGTGTTTCTCACTCTGCATAAGATGTCTCTCACTTCCTCAGAAAGGTACACAAATTCTATTTAGCTCCTGCTTAGTTCAAAGACCCTGACATGTTATATGTACAGAATATACAAGGTAGTGCCGTCCCCTTACTGTAAATAAAAATATTGGAATTCAGCACTGCGTTCCACTTTCATGTGAAATCACAGGACCACCCATGAGGTGTACATGAATCACAGGACCACCCATGAGGTGTACATGAATCACAGGACCTCCCATGAGGTGTACATGAATCACAGGACCACCCATGAGGTGTACATGAATCACAGGACCACCCATGAGGTGTACATGAATCACAGGACCACCCATGAGGTGTACATGAATCACAGGACCACCCATGAGGTGTACATGAATCACAGGACCACCCATGAGGTGTACATGAATCACAGGATGCCCCCGAGTATATGAAAGTCCATAGAAATTCAGATTTTTCTTTTATAATTTATAGAAAGGATACAGTATTCATTATAATACACACCTCATTTGCTGCGGAACCTTTTTATGAAGTGTAACAGATTCACGCACGCACGCGCTGCTGCAGCAGAACATCTGAAGTGTAAAAAAAGGGAGATTCCTATCCAACATTCACTCAATATAAACTGTCTTAATGTGTAAAGTGCAGTTCTGTAATAGGTAATTGAGAAGTTCTGCAGCAGCTGAGGCATGTATTAAATCCTGCAGCAGGTGAAGCATTTATTAAGAGGTGCTTTGGTAGCTGAGATGTGATTTGAGGTACTGCAGCCACGTAGTTATGATTAGCAGTTGGCGAGCGTATACTGGGGTTCTGCAGCAATTGGGGTGTATACTGCTGGCGCTCGGCGGCAGTTGGGGCGTGTAGACTGGCGCTCGGCAGTTGTGAGGGGTGTAGACTGGTGCTCTGCTGCAGCTGTGAGGGGGGTGTAGGCTGCGGCTCTGCGGCAGCTGTGAGGGGGGTGTAGTCTGCGGCTCTGTGGCAGCTGGGAGGGGGTATAGACTGCGGCAGCTGGGAGGGGGGTATAGACTGCGGCAGCTGGGAGGGGGGTGTAGACTGCGGCAGCTGGGAGGGGGGTGTAGACTGCGGCTCTGCGGCAGCTGGGAGGGGGGTGTAGACTGCGGCTCTGCAGCAGCTGGGAGGGGGGTATAGACTGCGGCTCTGCGGCAGCTGGGAGGGGGTGTAGACTGCGGCTCTGCAGCAGCTGGGAGGGGGGTGTAGACTGCGGCTCTGCGGCAGCTGGGAGGGGGGTGTCTTACGATGAGCTGTCAGAAGCAGATTTTACAAAACTGTAACTATGTTTTGGAGCTCAACTGCTGAAGAACCTTTTTTTTTCCCCTCACAAAAAAAAAAAAATAGTAATTGGATGAGTCACTGAAGGTCATTCAGTTTTTAGTACAGGGAAGGGAACTTGTTTCAAAATTGATCTGTGGCAGATGGAGATAAGCAGTGTATGTAGCGCCACTCATCTCTATATGATTGCTCAAGTCATGTGTGTGTGTGTATGTGTGTATATGTGTGTGTGTATATATGTGTGTATGTGTGTATATATATTTGTGTGTATGTGTGCGTGTGTGTGTATATATGTGTGTGTGTGTGTGTGTGTGTGTGTATATGTGTGTGTGTGTGTGTGTATATATGTGTGTGTGTGTGTGTGTGTGTGTGTGTGTGTGTGTAATATGTGTATACATATTATAATATAAAATATATAATATCTTTTATTTTTATTTTTTTTTAATCCACCATTGAGTCCTTGTTGCTGAGATTAAACAGTAAAAGCAGTGACCTGAGTAGTTGTCATAGGAAATGTATCTCCTAAATCTATTTTAGTAGTGCACTGCTTTTATGTAACCAATAGCAACCAATGAAATATTTATTGCCCTGGAAATAGAAGCTGTTTGCTCTAGAAACCAATGATAAAAATCTCCGTGATTTGTTGTAATATTTAGAGGGGAAGCAATGTTCCCGTAAACCGCAAAACTCTTGTACCAGATCTAAGGAAACACATGACTGACATTATGAATTCGGACTTGTGACTTGGAACAAACACTCCGTCTCCTGTTTAATTATGAATGGTCTCTGCTAAATATGCTTAAAGGACATGTCCGCCTTTCCATCCATTTTTTTTTATCCCAGTGCATCTAAAATCAAACATGAAGCAAATCTGCAAAATGTTCATTTGTTTTTATAGTTGGGTAGATCTGGGTGTCTCTATGGCAACAGACCACAAACAAACCCTGTGTAGTCTGATTTTATTATTATGCTCCCTTCTATCTGTTCTGTACATATTGCAAATCTGTCTGAAGTATTTTACCTTAAAGGGGTATTACCATTTCCAAGATCCTCTCCCAATATGTAGTAGATCTAGTAATATACGTAAATACCTCCAATTAGAAATGTAGTATAGTTGTCCTATTCTAGCCATGTCTCTTACCTCATGTGCAGGGCATTGCAGCTTAAATATAGAACGCTCACAGCCGGTGTAGGGGCAGTGAGCGGAATTGGTGAACCCACTGGACCACAAGGTGGACCCAGGCTTACCCTTTAGTGGGAGTGGCTTAACTAAGTGCCCGCTGTGAGGTGGACGCCAGTGACCGGGACTGTCAGCTGATCCCTAGGACAGGTGACTAACTGGTATAGGTGCAGGCGGGGTGGCTGGGGCAGACAGGCAGGCAGGTACAGACAGGAGTGATGGGCACGGCAGGGACAGATAGGTTTGGGAAGGCTGGTACAGAGTGACTGACACAGGGATAACAGGACACGAGTTCAGGACTAGCTAGGTAGCAGACTGAGGCACTAAGTAGGAGCACTGCACAGGCACCTCCCCTAATGAGAGGGTGCCTGAAATACACAGTGACGCATTTCCGGGAAATGACACATTGGCTTTTTAAGAAAAGGGTCGGTGTGTGCGTCTTAGATGCACTCCTTTGAACGCTGTACGGCATGTACAGGACACGGGAGGGGAAGGAGACAGCGGAGAGCACGTGGGAGGCTGCGCAGTAGCAGGGAAGAACAGAACCCGCCAGGCGAGGTGAGTACACCTACAACGTCCACATGAAAATTAGAAACTTTGTAATATATCTTATGAAAGAAATTCGCTTTTTTTTTTTTTTTCCTCCTCCTGGACTGATATGATCTCAAAATTCTCCAATGAAGACCACCCTTCCCATTACTGAGGTAGGAGATGACAGTTGGTGCTCATAAAGTTCTATGGAGAATTATAACTGTTGTTTAAGCAGAACTTGCAGCAGAATGTCTGTCGGCCTCTCCTCTGCCTCCTCTTCCTCCATAGTTTTATAAACACCAACTGCCATCTCCCATCTCAGTAATGGGGAAATCTGTCTTCACCGAATACAGATTTTACTAATGAACTAAGAGTAAAAGATCGATCCTGGAGGAGAAAGAAGCAGATTCCTCAGAGGGAATAGATATTACAAAGTTTCTCATTTTCATGTGTACTATTTTATAAAATAAAAATTAGATGACTTATTCCCTTTTTACCACCATTGTGATTCACGCTATCGTAACCTCTTGATCTTGACAAAAGGGTCAAAGTTAGTTTTAAGACTGGTTAATCCTAAATCTACACTCCTGCCCCCATTGAGGGGTCTCCTCTCTAGTGGTTAGTAATCTCGGCTGAGTGCTCCCACCTAATCCTGTTTGACTCACATTTCTGTTCTTAATGCCCCAACTACTGCAAGAGATTCCAGCCCGATTTCCATATGTCTTAATTGGTTTACGTTTTCTTTAGCTTCATCTGATCTGTGATGATGAGGGTCTCTGCTCCTCCAGGAATTGGAAATTGTTCCCCCTCGTTTCGATTTTACTGTTGCGATGATTTAATTCTTCCTTTTAAGAAAATAATCCAAGAAATGTGACTGGATTATTTCATGTATGTAAAAATGTGTGACCATGTGATCATACAGATTTGATGGATTGTTTATGGGGTCTCCGAGAGCATTTATTGTGTATGGACATGTCCTGGCTCTCTTGTGATGGCAGATGTTGGGGAGGGGTAGACTGATTGGGCAGTTGCGCTTTAATATGCTCAATCCTTGTTGTTCTTTCACACTGCTAACGCCCCTCTCCCCATTGGACACGCAATCTTGCTTTTACATTAGGTATGGGTAAGTACCATGCGTACAGCTACAGGGAAGGGAAACCCTGTGTCTAGGGAAGGGGGGAGATGGTGACCCCTGACCAAACCTTCTGCTGGCTTCCCTAACCACCCTAGATGGGTTCCACATCCATGCGCCGAGCAGGATACCCGACCCTGACTAACTCTAGGTGGGGAACGGATGAGATGAGTGCTTAGTCAACCCCACTAAGCTGTAAAGAAGACATAGGGAGCACACACAGGGGAAAGCACATAAACAACTTATCTCTAGTATAATTCAGGGAGAGGTACAGAAACTAACAATGGTTTTTCATATGAATACAAGCTGACTGCTTGCATCCAAATCCTGTATAGGTTTTTAACTCTGTCACCAGCATAGACCAAGGGGGAGTGAGTTTTTAAGGACACAATCAGCACTTCCCTTTAACAGCTAACAAGTGAGGATATACGCAGGGTACTAAAGGGAAAAGGATTAACCCCAAGCAGAGAAGGCAATGTCAGGGAACCGTTTCTCTAGCCAAAAGCTTTGGCCTTCTACAGCAGGACACCACAAGACTGTAAAGTGTGACACTCGTGACACAAGCTTGGTGGAAAGAAAAGTTCTTGTCTAATGGATTCGGGGGAGTGTAGGTGTAAAAGGGGTAGTTTTTGGCCAAAAGCTTTCAACAAGTGCCATCAGTAATCAAATTTTAATCAGTGGGAAGGAGGGGGGGCTCCCATACTATTTGGGGGATAGGGTCAGTGCAAGGGGTTGTCTGGTGTACATTCCTTATTGATGTGATTGGGCACTACGCATTTCTTAATTTCATTTGTGGGGGCACTACAAGGAAATTGAACTCCTCCTGCTAAGTGAATAGGTGGGCGGCTGCCGGTGCCAGCAGGACGACCCTTTACAGATAGACTGCACTTGCTATGTGCTTGTATCGGTCACGGAGTCACCTGAGGTTGCCAAAAATGTCCACCTGTCACAGGCAGATGGCTTGGAAGAAAATATGCCAAGTAGAGAGACTTGAGCAAGCAAATATTTACTAGTATTGTGTGTGCGCTTTGTCGCCTTCCCCTGACCCCTGTGTGTACACGTGAGGTAATCCGCGCTGTTGTCACAGATGTCCTGTGCCATTATGCTGCATATTACAGTTGTGAGGTGACCCGCCACAGCCAAGAATGCGGCCTCAGGAGGCGGCCATCCGTGCAAATAGCCTAAATTCCCTGCTGGCAAGTAGCCCCATATTCATGGCTTCTCAACTCTGCTAGCTGCACGTTCCTGCTGGGATTTGTAGTCCCACCATAGAGATATTTGTGATCATAGACTCATGAGCTCAGTTCTGTAAGGCAGAGACCAACCAAGGGCATCACACGCATGGAAACACAACGTTTTTTAAGTTTTATTTTTTAACTTTTTTTTTTCTTCTAAAAAGGCCACAGTGGCCATGTTGCATTAAAAATATAATAAAAAAAAAGTCTCACACAAAAAGACTTTGGGAGATGAGGGTGGAAGTAAATAAAAACCTTTCCTAAGAGAGAGGCCATCTTTGTCTCCCATAGCAACCAATCACAGTGCGGCTTACGTTTCTCACAGAGCTCATGAAAAAAAAGCTGCTCTGTGATTGGTTGCTATGGGCAACAAAGAGGCCTTTCTGTTAGATGGGTTTTCTTGTTTGTAGCGCATTTAATATTGTACTAGGGCTTTATTCACACATAGCGGTTTGTTATTGAATGCCTAATAAAAAAAAAAGTTAGGCTATGCTCACACAAGGTGTTTTTGCCTTTTTTTTTTTTTTGCATGTTTTTTTCAATGGTTTTCTGCAAATCCATGCTAATAAAACTTTTTGCAGTACCAGCAAAACACATGAGATTCCAGAAATCTCATATGCACGTGTTTTGTTTTTTTTTCCCCCTGACTGAAATGTTGACCTGTTTGGTTTTTGAGTTACCAGCGTGTAAATACTTTCAGCGTTTTTGCCACGTTTTTTCAACCACAAAAAGCATTGAGCAAGTACAAAATCGCTGTAAAAATCACACCAAAACCGCAGGAACCAACCCGTGTAATAACTGCACTAAAACTGCAGCAAAACCGCAACTAACGCGGTAAAACCGCATGTGGATTTTGGGTGCATTTTGGTACTTTTATTTTTTTTTTATTTTTTTTTTTTTTGGTCGCAGGTGCAGTATTCTGCCAGAGGGTGCGGAGTTTACGTTAACACATTTCCCCAATGCGCACGACCCTTAGGTGGGAGAACAAATTCAGGAAATCATTATTGGGCAGTTTTTCACTTCCTCCAGTATATATATATTTATTTATATATATTTATTTATATATATTTATTTATATATATTTATTTATATATATTTATTTATATATATTTATTTATTTATATATATTATATATATTTATTTATATATATTTATTTATTTATATATATTATATATATTTATTTATTTATATATATTATATATATTTATTTATTTATATATATTATATATATTTATTTATTTATATATATTATATATATTTATTTATTTATATATATTATATATATTTATTTATTTATATATATTATATATATTTATTTATTTATATATATTATATATATTTATTTATTTATATATATTATATATATTTATTTATTTATATATATTATATATATTTATTTATTTATATATATTATATATATATTTATTTATATATATTATATATATATTTATTTATATATATTATATATATATTTATTTATATATATATATTTATTTATATATATTATATATATATTTATTTATATATATTATATATATATTTATTTATATATATTATATATATATTTATTTATATATATTATATATATATTTATTTATATATATATTATATATATATTTATTTATATATATATTATATATATATTTATTTATATATATATTATATATATATTTATTTATATATATATTATATATATATTTATTTATATATATTATATATATATTTATTTATATATATTATATATATATTTATTTATATATATTTATATATATATTTATTTATATATATTTATATATATATTTATTTATATATATTTATATATATATTTATTTATATATATTTATATATATATTTATATATATTTTATATATATTTATATATATTTTATATATATTTATATATATTTTATATATATTTATTTATTTATATTTTATATATATTTATTTATATTTTATATATATTTATTTATATATATTTTATATATATTTATTTATATATATTTTATATATATTTATTTATATATATTTTATATATATTTATTTATATATATTTTATATATATTTATATATATTTTATATATATTTATTTATATATATTTTATATATATTTATATATATTTTATATATATTTATATATATTTTATATATATTTATTTATATATATTTTATATATATTTATTTATATATATTTTATATATATTTATTTATATATATTTTATATATATTTATTTATATATATTTTATATATATTTATTTATATATATTTTATATTTATGTATGTGTATATGTATATGTGTATATATATATAATATATATTTTATATTTATGTATGTGTATATGTATATGTGTATATATATATAATATATATTTTATATTTATGTATGTGTATATGTATATGTGTATATATATATAATATATATTTTATATTTATGTATGTGTATATGTATATGTGTGTATATATATATAATATATATTTTATATTTATGTATGTGTATATGTATATGTGTGTATATATATATAATATATATTTTATATTTATGTATGTGTATATGTATATGTGTATATATATATATTTTATATTTATGTATGTGTATATGTATATGTGTATATATATATAATATATATATGTGTGTGTGTATGTGTGTGTGTGTGTGTGTTTTGGTGCATTTTTGGCTGCGTTTTTGATCTATGCGTTTTTCTGTGTTTTTCCAATGCATTGCATTGGGGGGAAAACACAGGAAAGAATTGACATGTCCATTTTTTTTTTATTTTTATTTTTTTTTAGCTAAAAAAAAGTTGTTTGCGGACAGCAAAAATGAAAAGTCATAAACTTTGTTGAGGAAGCAAAGTCATGCAGTTTTGAGGCCAAAAACGCAGCGAAAAACACATTGTGTGCACATAGCCCAACTCCAACCAGAGTTTTTCATAACCCCTTCAAAAAAGAAAAAAAAGCATGAAAAACTGCTTATGTGAACAGCAACGAAGTTACTAGGAAAGATACTTTTTTAAACTGTTTTGAGACGGATTTTGGAGCAGATAAACCCTAAAAGATGTATAACAAAAATGACTAGTATTTACAGGCGTTGTGATAAGAGGGTGACTTGGGGGGTGCAATTCTCCGTTTGGGGGGCTACTAGGCTTTGACAGCTCAGTGCTGCAGTTTAGGAAGTCTTGACGGTGACTGGTTATGGTGTTCATTTTCTTCTGTTTTTTGCACATTCTCAGGAAATGAAACACTGATCTGTGACCGCAGCACCACACCCCGTGGTTAGACACCTCTCTAGGTGGTTTTGAGGGGCTGCTGGAGATTGTAGCCCAGTGTCTCCTGCTTTTTTATGGTTTCTTTTGCAAGAGAGTCCACTCACATCTCCACAGCGGTCACCTTCAGCCTGTCATGTCTGAGTTTAGGGGCTTTACGAGACAGAATCTTGATGGATTGGTCCTTTATGACCATGGGTAACGTGTGCCGCCTTCAGTATTGATGTGGGAAATAATCCCTATTCATTTAGATTAGTCACCCTAACATGTAAGGGATTAACCGATGAAGGTTTGGAAACTTTGCAGGTTGATGGCAGCACACGGTCTTGTGGTTAGTTCAGCTTCCTCATGTAAACGCTCACAGATGGATCCACCCCCCTATAAAGATTTCCCACCGTGTACTGTACGTCAACGTCCCATTTGGATTTCCTTATCGTAATTTCTGGGCACCTGTGGTGGGAGCACGTGAGCCCGGTTATCTCCGTCATGTGCACCAAATGCTTCACATGTGGCTCTCGAGATCGAAAACCCTCGTCTTGGCATCTGGAGCCGTTCACTTTGATTTTCTGAAGTTCTGTGATGTTTCACAACGCGAATGGTGAGACGTGAGCATATTCTTCTCTGTATTCCTGTGTTATGGCCGAAGGCTTCACATTTTTCATCATAGATGTTTAGTTGGGTTTGTGGTATCTCCTGTCAGAAGCCGAAGGACGTCGCATACCTCCTGTGGTCATGGTTGACCTCTTGACTTTTACCCAATCTAATAGTGTTGGATCATTATAAAAGTAGCATTCAACTTTCAGGATATCGGTCTACTGGTGGTAACGTTCTGCTGGATCTTTGCCCAGATCTTCAGGTTTGGCGGGAGTATGGAGTATGTCTTTGCTTTTTTCCATCCATTGTGGATTTCCTACCTCTTTTGTGGCAATAATGACTTTCTGTACTAATAGACAGTCAAAAAGTACATTTCCTGCATAATATAAGGTAGGAGGAACCCAAGGGGCCGCAAGAGGACACATCGCTTGCCGTCTTGATGGCATGGGGAACACCTGTTGTGCTTCTTGGTTATAATTCCATAGCGTTACCTGGACCTTTTTGATGATCTGGAATGAAAAAGCCATATTCAGCATTTTTTAGGTCACTTTTTATTTATTTTTTTTTGTCTCGTGGTATTTAATGATTTTTAGGGCACCAAAATTGTGCAAAATGTTTATGAATTTTGTGCACCAAGAAAAATGCGGTTTTTTTTTTTTTTTTTTTTGCATTAAAGGGAACCTGTCACCTACTCACCTGCAGGGAGGTCCGATGGGCACTTCTACTCTTCATCCGGTGCCTCTTCTATTATTGCAATCGCATCCTCCTTCCTGCTTCGTGGGGATGATGCGTCCTACGTTACCCGTATAGTGTCCTCCATTCCACTCCTGCGCACGCGCACTCCTCTCTGCCCTGCTGAGGACAGAGCAAAGTACTGTAATGTGCGTGAACGGCTGGTCTTTGATCTTTCCCCACGCCTAATAAATCACCAGCCAGAAAAATATAGTCAATATAAAAATTAACTTTTATTGAAAAAAAAAAATATTTAAAAGAAACAGGATGTCTCAGGAAAACAAACCCCCCAGAAGTGGTTAAAAATTGCATCACAACTTATGTTGGGAACACAAGAAGAATTTACATAGTTAATGTCACCCCGTATAAATGGTGTATATAGCAATGGAACAATGTACTAATATATATACTAACATGAGTGTGTTTATAAAAAAGCAATAATTCCAATCAACTGATGACAAAGCAAGTAACAGAACATATACTTACGGGGTATCACAAAAGTGCAAGCAAGTGTCCCACACCCTCTCCGACGCACGTTTCGCACTTATAGCGCTTCTTTGAGGAGTGAGAAGAAGCCCCACGTTTCCCCACGCCTGCGCATTACAGTACTTAGCATGGCAGAATGTAGTGGAGTGTAATGGAGGACACTGTGTGGATGACACAGGACGTGTCACCCCTATGAAGCAAAGATAGAGGCGCAGCCGGACCCAAGAGCAGCATCTCCCATCAGACTGGACCTCATCAGACAGCCCCACAGGTGAGTAGGTGACAGGTTCCCTTTAAATGGGTGCAAAAATAGATAAGTAAATATGCAACTTATTTGTATTTATCATCACTGTCCCCATTGAGGCTCACAATCTAAATACATATCCTGCTATAATTACTCAAAAAATGTTCACTTGTTCATAAAATCACTGTTGAACATTTGCACAAAAATGTCGAAACTAGAAGCAATTAATGCATCATTCGCGAATATTTGAAAAGCAAAAACCACTCCCAGATCAGCGGGAAAAAAAATATATTTTCGAGGCTTTTTTTTGAAATCTTGGTATGAGAGCCTTACTCAACATTGTGTGGCTCATCTACAAAACCTGTATGACCGGTTACATAAATACGTAAAGCCCGGAGTAATGTGCTGCAGATGTAACCGGAATCTCTTCTGGGGTCCAGTCTGTGTTTTGGGAAGAAACAAAGGCTCTCAGGAGAGCGGGGTGTGAAGGCGAACAAATGGAGCGTAATAAATCCGGGGAACCCAAGGCCATGCATAAGTGATCTTCTCCCTGCAGCCAGGAGATGCATTATGTATTATAGATCCTTGCCATTGTGCTCGGGCCTGAATACACGCAGGCTACTTTTCATCTCCGGGTTTTATATGAACAAGGGCAGTGTTAACCCTTTCATGGGTTGGATTTGCCGAGATTACGATATATAATAATACGTGATATACTCAGGGAAGCACATAAATCTTAGTATAAAAGCTCAGTTATATCTATAAATGGAAATGAAAAATCTAACTTTGTAATGTTTCCTGTATTCGTCATATCCACAT